>NC_044499.1:28390814-28560814 GCF_902362185.1 Chanos chanos | reverse complement strand
CTCTTTCTGCAAAACCTCATACAAAAGTGGCCAAATAAATAATTCATGGCACTGTATGTTCATTCAGCAAACACAAGCTCTTAATATAATTAACTCAAGTCATCACAACCTAAACTCAAAGAGCACACCTTTCTACAGGTGCAAACACTAAGCCTCAAAATTGTTAACACACCAATCCAAAATGCAGGATTAATAAATACTTTTTTGACTTCTGTAGAGAATCTTTGAGCTGGATGCCAGGGCTGACCCACATGAATACATTTTCATTGATGAGGCAAGGTTCAACCTAACAAGACGCAAAAGGGGGGTGCAACATCATTGGTCACCGTGCCATCAAACAAGTTTCTGGCCAGAGGGGAGGCAACATCACCCTATATCCTCCACCGCCATGTCAGAGTTGGTCCATACCATGTGGCACAACTCCTTCAATTTCTACATCAGGTGCACAATAACATTCTTCAACAGGAAGGGGAGTCAGGGCAACTAGAGCAAGCCCAATATGTTGTCATTTGGGATAACGTGAGTTTCCATTGAGCTGCTCTGGTCGCGTCTGGTTCAATGACCATCCCAGGTTCACCATTCTTTTTTGCCAGGATATTCCCCATTTCTGAATCTGATTGGGGAATTTCTCAGCATGGCAGTGGAGGGTGTATGACTGCAACCCCCTACGCACAGCAAATCCTCCTGTAGGCAATGGTGGATGCCTGTGGTGATGTGTCTGTGGAGTGTTTCTGGGGTTTTCTACGGCACACAAAGGCATTTTTCCCATGCTGCCTGGCAAGAGCAAACATAATGTGTGACGTTGATGAGATTATAGCATGACTTAGACCTGAGATGAGAATGCTGAGAAACCTATACGTTTGCTGCATTTGGAAATAAAGCTTTATGAAATTGGGTATTTCACTGTGCATGGAATTTCTCACATGTTTTGTCATTGTGACGTTTCAAAGGGCAGGTTTTTGTGTGAGGATTTGACAGACCAAGACCCAATCGCAGACCCACTGAGTAAAATAAGATTTATTCAAAACAGAAATCAGAATCCAATCTCAAAAACAGTGTCCAGTCCAAGGTCAAATCCAGAGGGCGAACAAATCCAAATCGTAAGGCAAAAGAATGTTTGTATCCTGTTTTGACCAAGGTCAGAGCCAGAGATCCACAGGGCAAACAAATCCAAAACGTATAGCAAAAACAGGTCCAGGTAAACACGGTCAAAATTACAGATCACGAAAGGCAAAACACACGGACTGGCAGAGAGAACAAAAGGTCACAATCTGACAAAGAACAGGTACAAACACAGGACTTAAATGCACAGAACAATAAACAGCAGAGACAGACTATTGGAGGAGACAAACCAGGTAATAATAGGAATCAGGTGGGGGGCGGGGACAGGAGTACACAGGGACAAACAGAAGCACATGGCAAAACCAAAACAAACAAAAGCACAACTCGACAATACACAGGATGGCCAACAGGGCGGCCAGATTCCCCAATCCTGGCAGATGTACTGACAGTACCCCCCTCTCAACAGACGCCTCCAGGCGTCATGGAAGATGAAGCTGGATGTTGGCGGTGGAAGTCTTGGATGAGCGTGGGATCCAAAATGTGACGGGCCAGAACCCACGACCTCTCCTCAGGACCGTAGCCTTCCCAATCTACGAGGTACTGGAGCCAACGGCCTCAATGACGGACATCCAGCAACCGGCGCACAGTGTACGCCTCTGACCCATCAATGAGCCGGGGGGGTGGGGGGGGGGGGGGTGGGTAGGACACAGGGGGTTACGGATGAATGGCTTGATCTTGGAAACGTGAAAAGTGGGGTGAATGCGACGAAGGGTTGTAGGAAGCTTGAGACGGACTGCAGTGGGGCTGATGACTGACAATGGGAAAAGGTCCGATGAACCGAGGGGCCAACTTGAGGGAATCCACTCTGAGGGGAAGATCTCGGGTGGAGAGCCACACACGCTGCCCCCGGCGATACATAGGAGCCTTGGAGCGATGCTTGCCAGCCTGGTGCTTCATCTTAGCTGTGGACCGAAGAAGGGCAGAGCGAGTACGCCTCCAGGTTCGACGGCAGCGGCGAATGAAAGCCTCAGCAGAAGGCACCCCAACTTCCTCCTCCTGGTCGGGGAACAGTGGAGGTTGGTAGCCAAGGGAGCACTCGAATGGGGACAGGCCAGTGGATGAGGACGTGTGGGAGTTGATGGCATACTCTGCCCAGGGTAACTGTTGACTCCAAGAGGCAGGGTTCTGGGAAGCCATACACCGCAACACCGTCTCTAGTTGTTGGTTAGCCCGCTCAGTCTGGCCATTAGTCCGTGGATGAAGTTTACAGAAGGCTTTCCAGAAGTTGGATGTGAATTGTGGGCCCCTGTCTGACACCACATCAACAGGTAGGCCATGCAGCCTGAACACATGTTGTATCATGAAATTTGCTGTTTCTTTGGCGGAAGGAAGTTTTGGGAGAGGAATGAAATGTACTGATTTGGAGAAGTGATCCACAACAGTGAGGATGGTAGTGTTACCTTCTGATGGAGGCAGACCAGTGACAAAGTCCAGGGAGATATGGGACCAGGGTCTCTTGGGAACGGGCAGGGGTCGTAGCAGGCCGGCAGGTGGCTGGTTGGAAGTCTTGTTCTGGGCACAGACCGAGCAGGCTGCGACGAAGTTGCGGATATCTTCTCCCATAGATGGCCACCAGAACCGCCGACCAATGAAGGCCTGCGTGCGTCTGACTCCAGGATGGCAGGACAGCTGGGATGAGTGACCCCACGCAGGACCTGTGAATGGACAATGCTGGGAACAAAAACACGGTTAGTGGGGCACTGACTGGGGCCTGCCTCATTCAACTGGGCAGCACGCACAGTGGATTCTATGTCCAACTGCGCAGCGGCCACGAGGCAGGAAGAGGGAAGAATGGTATCTGGTTCTTGAGAACTTTCAGGAGAGGTGAATCTTCGAGAAAGAGCGTCAGGTTTGATATTTTTGGAGCCAGGACGGTAGGACAGGGTGAAGTTAAATCTGGAGAAGAATAGGGACCATCGAGTTTGACGGGAGTTCAGTCTTTTGGCCGTTCGGATGTACTCCAGGTTCTTGTGGTCAGTCCAGACGAGGAATGGAACATTGGCTGGAGGGGGCCTATGTCTCCACTCCTCCAGTGCCAGCTTGACTGCGAGTAACTCCCTGTTGCCGATGTCAATTCTGCTCGGTGGCAGTGAGACGATGGGAGAAGAAAGCACAAGGATGGACCTTATTGTCCTTGGGGGAGCGTTGGGAAAGAACTGCTCCAACGCCGATGTCGGAAGCATCTACCTCCACGATGAATTGTAGGTCAGGGTCAGGCTGGATCAGGACTGGGGCAGACGTAAAACGTTGCTTCAGGTTAAGGAAGGCTGCTTCTGCTGCAGGGGACCAGGAGAATTTAACAGCCGACGAGGTTAGGGCAGTGAGCGGGGCAGCCAAGGTACTGTAATTACGAATAAAACGACGGTAAAAATGAGCAAAACCCAGAAAGCGTTGAAGCTCCCGACGATTGGAGGGGGAAGGCCATTCTAGTACCGCCTTGATCTTTTTCTGATCCATCTGAACAGTGCCAGCTGAGATAACAAACCCAAGGAAGGAGACCGTGTCCTGGTGAAACTCACACTTCTCTACTTTAACAAAGAGCTGATTCTCCAGCAGGCGTTGGAGGACTCTGCGGACATGAGACATGATCTGCAAGGGAGTTAGAAAAGATCAGGATATCAAGGTAGACAAAGACAAATTGGTTCAGCATATCCCGGAGGACGTCGTTGACCAGAGCCTGGAACACCGCAGGTGCATTGGTTAAACCAAAGGGCATTACCAGGTACTCATAGTGGCCAGAGGTGGTGTTAAAGGCCGTCTTCCACTCGTCCCCCTCATGGATTCGGACCAGGTGGTAAGCATTGCGGAGATCCAGCTTGGTGAAGACGGATGCTCCCTGAAGTAGTTCAAAGGCTGAGGTCATGAGGGGAAGAGGGTAGCGATTTTTGATGGTTATATCGTTGAGGCCCCGGTAGTCAGTGCAAGGACGGAGGGAGCCATCCTTTTTCTCAACAAAGAAGAATCCTGCTCCTGCAGGCGAAGAGGAAGGACGGATTATACCTGCTGCCAGGGACTCTTGAATGTACTTATTCATGGCTTCAGTTTCGGGACGGGACAGAGAGTAGAGGCGCCTCCTAGGAGGAGACGTGCCAGGCAGGAGATCTATGGCGCAGTCATAAGGGCGATGTGGGGGTAAGGACGTGGCCCTGGACTTGCTGAACACAGCTTTTAGGTCCATGTACTCAGGCGGAACAGCAGAGAGGTCAGGAAACTCTTCGGAGGACTTGGACTCTGGAAAGACAGGAATCTGAGCATGACGGAGGCAATGAGAGAGACAGAATGGGCTCCAACCCACAATTTTGCTGCTGCACCAGTCTATGTGAGGATTGTGTTTGGATAGCCATGGGTGACCCAGGACGATGGGTGCTTGAGGGGAATCAATAATAGAGAAGTAGTTGTTCATGATGGTTGCCAGAAAGACTGAGACTCACCGGGATGCTGACATGTGTGATGTTGGCTAACCTCCGTCCATTCAATGTGTGGGCCACCAAAGGCGACTTGAGCAAAGTAGGCCACCCCCACTGAGCAGCCAAGCTGGAGTTGATGAAGTTCTCCTCAGCACCTGAATCGACCAAGGCAGAAGCTTCAAGTCTTTGGTCTTCCCACTCCAGAATGACAGGAAGAAGGGTGCGTTGTGTCGAGGAGATTTTGACAGGGGTCATGCTCACCGGTACTCCTCGTCCTACTGGTGAGTGTTTTACTGGGCAGGTCGCGATGAAGTGTCCTGGTTGACCACAATACAGACAGGAACGGGTAGTTATCCTTCTCTGTCTCTCAGCTGGGCTCAGGCTCCAGAGAATGAGAATGGACCGGTGATGATGGGAGGGTTGGTTGACTGATCGGAACCTCGGCAGCTGCTCTCAGAGGGCCCCTGGAAAATGTACCTCGGCGACACTGTTGTAACCGTGCGTCGATTCGGATGGCCAGGTTCACCAAGACCTCACAGGTGTCAGGCAGATCCTGAGTGATTAGCTCATCTAAGATGTCTTCAGAGAGGCCATTCAGAAAGGTGTCATGTAGAGCATCTACGTTCCACCCACTAGAGGCGGCCAGAGTCTGGAAGTCAATGGCATAATCAGACACAGACCTGCGCCCCTGGCGCATGTGCAGTAACTCGTGACCAGCCTCACGCCCATGTTTTGAACGGTCAAATACTCTCTTCATCTCTGTGGAAAAGGACTGGAAATCTCTACAAAAGGATGACTCAGCCTCCCAGACAGCTGTTCCCCACTGCCTCGCCCAACCAGACAACTGAGTGATTACATAAGCCACTTTAGCTCGTTCGGTGGGGAACGAAGAAGGTTGCAGCTCAAAAATGAGAGAACATTGGGACAGAAAAGAACGGCAGGTGCCGGGCTCACCAGAGTACTTCTCAGGAAGAGGCAGATGAGGCTCACGGGCAGACAGAGAGGGTGAAGACGACGGCGCTGGGGTATCAGGCGAAGAGATGGCTGGGGCTTGTGGGTTGCTCTGGGCTAGCCGGAGGGGCTGGATACTACCCGTCAAGTCTGCGATATTATCAGCTAGCGAGTCCAGGATCTTGCTTAGCGAATCCAGCTGAGCCTGGTGTTTTCCCAGCATTCTTCCCTGCTGTTCCAGAGCAGTCTTCACCTGACCAGGGTCTGCTGGGTCCATCTTGGTCAGATTGTACTGTGAGGATTTGACAGACCAAGACCCAATTGCAGACCCACTGAGTAAAATAAGATTTATTCAAAACAGAAATCAGAATCCAATCTCAAAAACAGTGTCCAGTCCAAGGTCAAATCCAAAAATCCAGAGGGCAAACAAATCCAAATCGTAAAGCAAAAACAGGTCCAGGTAAACACGGTCAAAATTACAGATCACGAAAGGCAAAACACACGGACTGGCAGAGAGAACAAAAGGTCACAATCTGACAAAGAACAGGTACAAACACAGGACTTAAATGCACAGAACAATAAACAGCAGAGACAGACTATTGGAGGAGACAAACCAGGTAATAATAGGGATCAGGTGGGGGGCGGGGACAGGAGTACACAGGGACAAACAGAAGCAAACAAAAAAAAGCACAACTCGACAATACACAGGATGGCCAACAGGGCGGCCAGATTCCCCAATCCTGGCAGATGTACTGACATTTTGACCCAAACAGCATATACAGTAGTATTCCCTTATCCACTAATGTAAGAGGTAGTTATTAGGGTACTGTTTTGAATTTCTCTTGCCAGGGTATTTCTGAAAGGGTTATGTGGATAGTCAGAACTGTGATTTTACAAAGTTCCAAAATATTTCTCTGAAAACCTATTCTAAACATTTTGGTAGCAGTGTTTTGAATTAATCCCTCCAGTGTGTAGTAAACAGTCATGTAGTCTGTGTTTTTGACAGCTTGTGTGTTTTGTCTGAGGGCAAAGTTTGAATTGGGGCCAGGAGTTAGATGTTTGTACTGTTGAGTGTGCGTTTTTAAAATTGTGTGCGAAGATTGAGAAAATGGTGAATTGTTCCAGGAATTGTGTCTAAATAATTGAGAAAAACTGTGAAAGAGAGAGAGACAGAATGAGGGCAGAAGGATGAGGTGAAGAGGTGAAGTGGAACTGGGCTGAACACTGTGACAGAGTACAAGGCTAAAAACTAGCTATCATTCTCTCCCTCTCTCCAAGAGTTTCCTCTCTGTCTGTCTGTCTGTATGTGTTAGACACAAAGTCTTCTCTCTGTCTGTCTGTCTGTATGTGTTAGACACAAAGTCTTCTCTCTGTCTGTCTGTCTGTATGTGTTAGACACAGAGTTTCCTCTCTGTAAGTCTGTCTGTATTTGTTAGACACTGTGTTTTCTCTCTGTAAGTCTGTATGTGTGTGCTAAACACAAAGTTTTCTCTCTGTCTGCATATATGAGTTAGACACAGAGTTTTTTCTCTGCCAGTCTGTATATATATGTTAGACACAGAGTTCTCTGCAGTGCACCACTGAATGAGGTCAGGTCTGCCACACAACAGGATCCAGACATCTTTATCTGGGTCAAACCCAAACTCCAAAATACCAATGAGCTGTATTTTAGGACTGAGATGGTGAGTATGGATTACATTGTGTTTCTATTGGTTGTAAACCCAAATAATATTAAACACATCCAAACTCTTCCCTCAGACTGAAAGACTAAAAATTTTGAAAAGCTTTTTTAAAATTTTTGACAGGACAGAGTGTCCAGCAGGTGTGTACATGTCACAAATTGGATGAGAGACTGAAAAATGCGCAGTTCACCAGGTTTTATTTAACAGAAATAAGTGGACACTATGGATTAATTAACTGAATGAACCAAAGGAAACAAGGCAGTGACTAAATAATGAACACCTCATCTAAAATGGCCACTGAGGAAGGAGTGTTCATGTTCATGGTGGGTGGGTGGGGTTTGACAGTCACAACACTTATATTTTTTTTCATGAGTCACATGTTCATATTGCCTTAGTGGGTTTTTTTTTTTTATTAATGGGAATAGGTATGTCTAAAGCTCTATAGCAAAGGCTTATCTTTCCCTCAAATGAAACTAAAACAGCCAAAGTACTGTAAAACATAGCAAAACACACTGCCTTCTGGGAGGCCAAATTGGCCGAAACAGGGAGATATGGAGGATGTTTTCTCTGTGCCCATTTAGATGACACCTAGTTGGATGCAATTTGCAAAACATTTTCTATCAGAGGAAAACACAGGAGATGCCAACCAAACAGATGTGGCCTCACAATGAGTTTCCAGTATTGTAAACTAGGTGCAGTTCTGTATAGTCATGTTCAACATAACATACAATGGCAGTGGAAAAGTAACCAGGGCAACAAAAAAAAATCATCAATTTGTGACTGAAATGCTATATAAAATGCTCCCAGTGTTGACACTGAAACAGTCCTACAAAACCAGTTACTTCTGAACACTTGCCCCTATGATGCTCAAATTCTGTCCAATAACTATAAGAAAATTATAACTTTAGATTAGGTTACATTCTGTAATCTACTTTAGGACTGCTGACCTGTTAGGGAAGATAGTGACTACTTACTCATATTGGGCCAGTGTCATGGGAACTCCAAGTCAAGCTCTCTGCTACAATCAAATAATCAAATGGTCCTTCAGCTAAGTCCTTTTTTACTGTGTTGATCACAGTGTGCAGTGCCAAAATGTCACAACCTGGTTTTGAATGGCCCTGCAACTGCCAGACCAGTTGACATGTCATTTTGCTGCAGTGCTTGTGTGTTAGTGTCTTGTTCATGTGTCTGTGAGACACAGATGTCTGCAAGCTCCATGTAAGCAGGAGGATCTCCTCAGAGATGCTGTTCTACCCATCCGCAGATTGTACGTGACACACAATGGGCAGTACAGGTTACAGTTGTATGAAACACACACACACACACACATACACACATACACACACACACACACACACACACACACACACACACACATGATTTTCATTAATGTAAGGATTGTGTAACTCTGAGAAATTATGCTAGGCTGGTATTGAGGCCTGCACCAACAGTGTAACTGAAAGTCTGTCCTCTCCTGGCTGCTGCTTTCCACACAGCAGCCTTGCCATAAAATGCATGTCAGCTTCTACGTCACTGGCACATTGCTGCTACATCATTGCCACATCATCGCCACATAACTGGCACATCACTTTCACATCACTGTTACATCATGATGACATCACTTTCACATCAATGCCATTGAGCCGGTCTTTACATTTAGCCTTACACCCACTCATTATTTCCAACAATCCTTACAGTAAACTCATGTTTTCCCATTCTTAAATTTACTGATATTAAAGCAGTTTAAAATTTCTTTTGTAGGGTTCTTTAAATTGGACCTTGCGTTGATCAGGTAAAATACTAGGATTTTGATATTTTAAATTGGGGTGGCAATGTGTTTGTCAAAATTTTAAAATCTGACAACAAACGTAATCAAAAATTCAATATCAAATTTTGATAGGTCCATAAAAGGTCATTATAGAATGGCAATGGCTTTACATGAAAATTCAAAGATTTAAAAACAATACAGTACAGTACAGTAACTGAAATTAAAGAATACAGTAAATGACACAACAAACAAAATAAATAGAAATATAACACACAAACAAACAAACAAAAAACCCTGAAGTTATTTTGCTGTGAATTTGAAAATTGTCTTGCGAGGGGAAAAATGGTTGCATTTTTCTGGAGTCAATGGATTTAAAATAGACACCATGTGACAAAAACAAAAATAAAAACAACAAACAAACAAACAAACAAAACAAAACAAAACAGACCAGATTATACAAAATGTCGAAGATATGTCAGAATTAGATGTGAGAATAAATCCAGAAACATGATATCAATTTATGATACATTTTTATAAAATGACAATTCAAATGCTGATTAATTTAAAAAATCACATTTTTATATTAAGCTTCATACTCTTCAATACAATGAAAGATTGACAGACTGACTGAAGCTTCATGGTGCTTACGCTATTACATCACATTATGCACTGAGTGTTTTATTGTGTATTCAGTGCGTTAGTTTCAGAGAAGGCCATACGTATCCACTGCCTACTGAACTTATACAAGTACTGTTTTAGCAATTTTTGTTTGAACAACCCTTGTTTAAGACTTAGTGTTCTCAGTTTTACAAGCGCTAGCCTACAGTCTACAGTTCAGTGCCGTTTACCACAGATTAACGTGTACTAAATGTTTATTTTGGCATAATCTGTTACCGTGCTGTGGCTCTAGTCTAGGCTTAAATCTACACAACCAAATCGATATTTGATTAGATCAGGAAACGCACGTCTCCACCGCATCAGAAACAATTATAACGCGGACCGAAGAGCAAACCGCAGAGAACAGTTCGAAATCAAGGCTGACATTTCAGGTTTTCCCCTCTGTCGATCATACGTACAATCATGGGTCGAAATTTTAATATTCTAACATCTACAATTGTAATAGTCACCAATTAAAAATATATGTTGTAATATGTGTCTATTTTTTTTTCCTCGTGTACTGACTTAAATGTCTGAGATGTAACTATCGGATGCCAAGCGATAGAAAAAAAACACGGGTAAAGGACTGAGGTCCCATCTACTGGTCTGCCAATCAGTTTGAGGTGTTGGTGGGACAGGACAAAGTTTTTTATGTAGGCTACTGCCAGCAGGTTAGGTTGGATGGGGGGCAGAGGCGGCGCAGCGCGAGAGGCGGCGGCATCACCTTCTGTTTTTGGCTGGACAACAATTGTGTGGATTCCTGTCGCACTTTACAAGGATTGCTTTTTTGGGCGTGGACGCACGCAGTTGATCTTTTTCCCCCTTTTGGTAATTTTTCCCCTTTTACCTTTATTGTGTGACAGGTTCGTCAGCTTCTACTGGTGAAACACGTGGTTTTTGAACAGGACCGCCGAGTCCCATTCGGAGAGGTATAAGCGTATTATTGGCCAGTGCGCCACCGCGTGTGAAACTCTTAAAAAGAACTGCACTTTGCTAAGCCGGGACATTTAATGTATATAGTGGACTTTTGGTAGGGATCTGTGCAATTGTATGTTTAATGTAAATCATGGATTTTTGTTGGGAAATTGTGTTCTTTGATTGTACTGTGATGTCTGTTTGTCGGGTGCACTGTATGAATAACGTGCACAGTCTTTGGAACGCTTTATATTTCTTTTGGGATAAATGTATGGTGTGGATTTATTGTTCTATGAACGAATTAATCAAATTAGTTATAACTACGGGCTGTTCAACAGAGATTTGTGAGTGCAGTAGTACTTGTTGTCTCCTTATTGTGTTTTGAAAGAGGACGGCGTATCTTTTCTTTCATCGTGTCCGAAACATTGCCAGCAAGGCTAGTATAGTCAAGTCCGCCCAGACCTTTAAACTGTAGCCATTTTTGTTTTAAACATAGAGAGCGTTTGTTATACAATGTGTTTTATTTTACATAATTCGCAGCGTCAGTTTATCTCTGTTGGATAACGCGCTGTCGCATTTGTTCTGTGATTGCCGCCTATTCCACCACGGTGTCCCCTGGTGTAGGCACCTCTGAGGTCACTATTATCAGTCCTGACATCTGTGGCGTTAATTTTGCTGTCTTTATTATGAGAGCGCATACAGAGTACAAACGAGCACAGGGACAGCAATCGAACGTGCAGAGTGAGAGGTGAAAAATAATGTTGTGGCGAATAAAGCTGGTATCACGAGTACCCAAGTTATGGTTGAGCACGGACATGAGGGTCGCATGGACGTCTCAAGTTGCTCGCTGTCACTTTCATTTTGAGCGCTCGCTCGAGTTTTCATCTCCTCGCTCTCGATGTATTTTTCCAAATACGGCATGGATTAAGGCTTGACTAGACCAGAGCCATGTAGAGAAATGCTAGACTGTTTATTAAAGAGAAATAATAGTATCACAAAATGATACTGGCAATCATTTACTCTATTTACGCGACTGGTGTTAATTGTTTTGTGAATCGTTAGTTAGTTGTTAGTGGATTAACGGGAACAGGTTGAAATTAATGATAGATCGTACAGAATTTCACTTTAAAAATACATATTGATGTAACTACATACACATGCCGGCGTGCTATATAAATATTGTAAATCAATGCATTTATTGACTGCTAATTACCAAAAATCGCAGTTCTGTCTCTCTGTATTTACGCATTCAAATTGCCCAACTGGAACTAAATCACGTGACGATCAAGCGTTTTGAACTTCCGTTGACGTGACTCTCTCTCCATAAGGCTCTGGTCATTTGAAAACTCGAGCGAGCGCTCAAAATGAAAGTGACAGCGAGCAACTTGAGACGTCGATGTGACCCTCATATCTGTGCTCAGTCATAACTTGTGTATGCTCGTGATACCAGCTTTATTCGCCACAACATTATTTTTCACTCCTCAATTTCTATTTCTGCACGTTCGATTGCTGTCCCTGTGCTCGTTTGTACTCTGTATGCGCTCTCATAATAAAGACAGCAAAATAACGCCATAGTCTTCTTTGAAGGGACCACGGTTTGAGTCATGTTTCAAAAGCCTGCTCTCTTTTGGATGGAATCCTCTCATTCCTTCCCCTGTGTGTGTGTGTGTGTGTGTGCGTGTGCACGCACGCACATGGCTAATGTGCTTTGGGGGTTTGGTTTGTGCGTGGGGCATGTTTATATATCCTCACATAACTTGTGGTATTTTGTTCATGTCGAAAAAGGTCAGAGCATGAAATTTTCATTGTGAGTAATATGTCACTGTTTTTCAGGATGCAATTGCATGAGATGTGCTTTTACCAGGCATTCTCCATTGCAGTAGTAGGTTCTGCATGCTCCTGCTGTGTGTCTGTGTGCCGCAGGAAGACTGAGGAGGGCGAAGAGCCGGTGATACAAAGAAAAAGATACATCAGGTCAACTGAGAAATGACACGAGTCTCAACCAGCAAGTTTCTGCTCTTCTCCCTCTCATCCAATTTTTTCTTTTGTCTCCATCTGTCCATTCCCTCACCCCCATCATCACTTTTCCTTTCATTGTCACTGCCCCACCCCATCTTCCTACCTCTCTCTGTAGATTGCATAATTCTATAGCCATCTCTTGGTGAGGCATCTTGGTCTATGAGTGGCCCCCAGCCCCTTGTTCTGATCCCTGCACGTTTCCACCAGACATGGTTCTTAGGCAAGGAGACTTCATGCAGAGTGAATTACATAACAGTCTCTGAAGAGGATCCAATTACCACACAGTTCTTTGAATCTCTCACATTCCAGGTCTCTGGGGGTCATCAGTAACACATGAACAGCAAGGATCCCCTCACTCTGTGAAGAAAGGCACCCTTCATTAAAATTCCCCTGCACTCTCATGCATATTTTCATAATGGTGATGATAAGAAGTTTTCTTGATGCTCCCCAGGTGGTGATATATCTTTGAAACTGTGATGGGACATTTGAGGAGCTAACTTAACGATATGGATTCAGGGTGAAGACATGCGGCAAAACAGCTCACCACCTGAATTGATAATGTGGAAGGATAAGCACACACGTTTCATGTTTAATCCAGACATCTCCTTTCCTACCAGGCCTCTGAATCACCAATAGTTACTGAAATTTGAGAAATATGGAATCGGTAAGTGCCTGTGGGAGGTTGAGTTAACATCAGACTGAATGATAAAGTATGGATGTGGCTGCAGGTGTAGCATTAGGTAAAACAGTTGAGGTGTTATGATTGAAGCCTGGAGAGGAGAAGCATTTTCATCAGTAACTGAGGTTTACGTTTGGGGGAACATTGGTAGACTTCGTTCTGTCCTTTTAATGTAGCCTGGATATGATGGAAGGGGCGGTCCCTTTTCGTAGAAGATAAAGACTACATATAAACTAAGCAACCTGTGTTAGGAAACTGTTCATACAACATCTTTGTGGGCTTGTATTAAAAAAAATAAATAAAAAACTGATTTATAGATCCACTACACCTCTGTGCCCACCAGCACAGTTTGTGCTAATCTGAAGAGTGAATGAGGGACACTTTGGTTTAGCCTGATGCATTGAATAGTAGCCTTTAAACACAACTACTCGCCATCTCGTTTAAGACAAGTGGCTGACACCATTCTTGCCTGGCTTTGAGGACAGCTTTGGTATTTTTATGCATACTGACAAGAGTGCTGAAGTGCATTCGCACTGCGTTCAGCGCTTACCAAACGCTGTCGCCATGGAGATAGAAAGGTTTGGTACAGCTCATTAATTTAAATACTTAACTTGTACTGCGCGTTTGAAGGTCAAATATAGTTAGCTTTCATCGAACCATCAACCACATACAAGATGCCTGTCTGGATCCATTAGAAAAAAAGCAGTCCCTTCACTGAGTGGAACACGAAAAGGGCAGATCTATGTAACTGTACCACTGTCTGAAACCATGTGTAGCCACCTGTCATTGAGTGGAGCATGTTAAATCATACATGCATGCACATATTAATGCGCACAAGCTCACTCTCTCGCTCTCTCTCTCTCTCTCTCTCACACACACACACACACACAGATATAGCCTATAGTGTCTGTTTACACCTGATCAGATGTTTTTTGTGCAAATGATAGGTGTACTTAGCATGACTGCATAATCTCTTTCTCCAGCTTCCTACCTCTCTCTGGTGTGTGTGTGTGTGTGTGTGTGTGTACACTGCGCCTATGACCTGAGGACACAGATCTGGAGTGGGGGTTTTGTGTTGAATATTGGATGAGCTCACTTGAAACAGTGGGCGACAGTGAGAGAAAGAGAAAGAGAGCTGTTGCACGACTACTTCACACATACACACCCATGGACCATATACTAAACACGGCTATACATACTCCTGTGTCATAATCCTCAAAATCCATGCATTATATACTGTCTTATGCCAAACCCATCTCAGTAATCCAACTGTGAGTGTATGCTGTCTAATAAACCACAGTTTGAAGTTTTAGGTATGAACAGACATAAATATGGGTATGAATTTTCATTGGCCTAACACTGACAGTGATGATGACTGAATGTGACATCTTTGTTGCCACGGTCACCATCTAATAGCATCTGCTGTGTGATGGCACTGCAACAGATTCATACCCCCCACACAAGTCAACACACACACAATCACACGAAAACCTTGTCAAACAGGCAAAGATCACAGAGCCGTGAGAGCAGAGTGCCTCTCTCATATGACCAATGCTCTGGAGCCAAAATGGTGGCTGAATCAGCATATTCAGAACTATAGACACTTTCATGTCCGAAATGGTGGAAGGATTCAGCATATGTAGATGGTGTTTCATTTGCTATTTAGCGTGTGTGTATTTGTGCATGTGTGTGTGTGTGTGAGAGAGAGGGGGGGGGGGCACAGAGAGAGAAGTATATTGCATATGACACTGAGGTGCACATTTGTACCTTAGTGCTGCTCCCCACAGCCTGGAACAGCTCAATGACTCCTCACTATTCCAGTATTTAGTCACAATGGGGTTTAGTCACAATGTCCCTCCAGACTAGTGCAATAATAACTCTTTTACCACACATTGTATTACACACATTGAAAGTTGCATTGTTCTCATAAATTTGCTTGCTATTTTGATCTATTATAAACCTAAGTGATCTATTTTGCCTATTAGAATATGTTCTGTAAAAAGGGTAGGTATAAGCTAAAGCTTCAGCCTACACCATTTCAGTCAATATTTTTGTTCTTTCCTTTTAATTTAATACGTTATGGTTGTTTATTTATTTCTATGTGCATTCATTTTGGAAAATTGTTAATGGGGATCGAAATAAAAAAAAATCATTTCTAGGAACGAATGCAAATGTGTTTATGAAGGAATATTGTGCATGCAGATCAGAATGTTTGCCTCACAGCAAGGTCCCGGGTTTGATTCCCAGCCAGGCAGCCAGGCGGCCAGGGTCCTTTCTGTATGGAGTTTGCATGTTCTCCCCATGTCTGCGTGGGTTTCCTCCGGGAGCTTCGGTTTCCTCCCACAGTCCAAAGACATGCAGGTCAGGCGAACTGGAGATAATAAATAGTCCCTGGGTGTGAATGAGTGCATGAATGTGTTTGTCTGTGTGTCTGCCCTGCGATAGACTGGCGACCTGTCCAGGGTGTTTCCCTGCGTTTCATCCAATAAATACTGGGATAGGCTCCAGCACCCCCCGCAACCCTAATTAGGATAAGCAGCTTAAATAATGAGTGAATGAGTGAGATCAGAATGTGTGCAGATATTTCCAGAATGTCATTTTGACTGTAGAAGCTCTCTGGTCCATTACACTTTAACTTCTTAAATGAAGTGACTGCTGAGTAAGACTGCGGGGAGAACCCTTCCTTTTCTGTCTCACAAACAGGGCTTTTCCTAACCGGCAACCATGCACGCTGTCCATGGTGCTGAAACAAACACACTGGTGAATGATAATCTCCCACACAACACTGCAGCTGGGCCTCTCAGTGTGCTTCATACATAACCAGTCTGCTACTGTGGTAAAGGGTGAGGAAAGACATCTTTTTCTGTATAATGTGGAACAGCACTATCCTTATCCTCCAATCAGCAGATCTGTCCTTAGCCAGCCTCTCGCACAGCTTTCAAATTAATCAAAGTCTAGAAAATATAAGACATTACTCATGAATAGAGCATGGACCTACATTGTTTCTGATTAAAAAGCAGAACTGAGTCAGTAGTGGCGAATACTGGGTGTTTTACAGTGAAGACACTGTACTCTGCTGCTGCTGCTGCAAAGAGATAAGCACACAGCACATTAATTCCACAAGCCTCAAGC
Organism: Chanos chanos; assembly: GCF_902362185.1. Taxonomy (NCBI): domain Eukaryota; kingdom Metazoa; phylum Chordata; class Actinopteri; order Gonorynchiformes; family Chanidae; genus Chanos; species Chanos chanos. Next base: position 28,544,482 of record NC_044499.1, on the reverse strand, counting down.
CACCCTCGTGTCTATAAATACCAGAAGACTGCACAATGCCAGATCCAGAACAACATACTTAATGAAAACCTAGAGTTTAGTGTGTGTGCATGACAGAGAGAGAGAGAGAGAGAGAGAGAGAGAGAGAGAGAGAGAGAGAGAGAGGCAGTATGTAGATCATAACTTGAATTTGAAAGAAAAGTACCTCAACCCAATTGACCTCTGTCCTACAAACCTGCTTTCACAGCAGTTAGTTGGCTCAGCTTTCATTTGTGTGTGTGTGTGTGTGTGTGTGTGTTTTGACACCATATTGCTGTGCAAGCAGAAGCCCTCTCTATGTGTTCTGGGTCACTGATGTCACATTGGATTCGGGAGCTATTTTGACTGGGAGCAAATTGCCCCAGCCGGTCTCAAATGCACCGTGCCAGCTATTCAAACCATCTCAAGCAGGCCACTGACTGTCAGGCACACAAAAATGTCCTTATTTTGCACTCCGACATAATGGCCAGTGAAAAAAGAAAGAAAAAAAGACAACAAACCAACCCAAATGTTAGTGTATTCAGTGGAATTCTACCAAAAAATGCTGACAAAACCAGACAAACATCCAGAGACTCAACAGAATTAAATATTTAGTACCAGAGATGTGCAGTACCAGAGATATGCTGTGTAACCATCAGGGGATACTTATAAACAGCTCACCAGACTACGAGGCTGTGGTCTTATTCATTCAGTTCTAAAGACCTTCAATGACATAACAACAAGTGATGGGGGATCGCTTTTCACCTGCAGGCTTCTCTGAAGTTATTTTCTGACTCTCTGGCTGTCTGTGTTTGAATAGCACCGACAGCTGCTGATCCTAACAGACAGTATGGAAGCAGCTGAGTTAGCCTTTAACTAACCCAAAAGACATCAGCATGGCCAAAGTGCGCATCCACTGCATCAACACACAAGAGAATGATAAGACTTATTATAGTATTATATGGGAGTTTTATAGTCCTGCAGAGTCAAAGTTCTTTAAAGTCATAGGACACCAGAGTCAGAGGACTCCCTCCAGAGTTCTGCAGGGTCATAGTACTCCAATGTCATAGTTCTTCAGATTTATCATAATTCAGGCTTATAGCATTACAGAGTCATGGTTCTCCAGAGCTGTAATGACTCAGGGCGTTTTCACACCTGAAAGTCCGGACCAAGGTCCAAACCAAGGTTCTTGTTTTGTTACATTGTATACATTTGATCTGGCTAGTTTTGGTTTCACACTGCAATTTTGTGAGCGAACTAAAGAACTTTGCATGACACACCTACGTGGGCTGCGTCTTCTCATACTTGACATTAATTGGTCTGTAGACAGGCGTGCATCTGACATTGGCGTGTTGTCAATCGGCAGGTAGCCTTCTCCATTTGAGTGGAGAAACATGAATGAACAGATTCATTTCGCTGCCACTATGCTATTATTATTATGGCATTACAACCAGCAGCACCAACTTCAAGCGCAGTAGGCCTACTCGAGACTAGTCCGAATTCACCAAATGAACGTCCTCATTGTGCAAAAATTATATATTTGCTGACATAATAATTGACGAGGTTTCACAACAGAGAGGAGCACAGGAATTGCTTGATGCCAGGATCAGACTACACGATATTTTTGTCTTTCATGATAGTCACTATGTCAGATTAGGCAATCATAGTGCCATAAATTCTTGCCATGTCTTGGCCGGGAGACTGGCAACACTACAAGTATGACCCCATCCAATCATGATATGCTGCCTTTCAAGACCTTGCGCAAGTTCATAGGTCATTAGGGAGGACGACTGTCATTCATCCTATTGGTCAACGTCAAGGAACATGTCGTAGGAGATGTCAGACTAGACAGGAAAATACCAAAAAATTCTGACATGCTAGACTTTTCGTGTCAAGTGTTGTGTTTCGTTGTGGGGTGTCCCAGACGCCACATCGCTGTTTTCAGATTATGTCACACTACAAGGGGTAAAGATGCCCGTTCGTCATTCCCAAAGCTGGAGGTTTGTCCGCGACGACCAATCATGCCAAAATTGGGCTGAAATCGTGTAGTCTGAACCCGGCATAAAAGGTTTTCTGCCCTCCCCTCCCCGGAGGCATTTCTTTTTGTTATTTTGCTCATTATTCCACACAAAACCACAGCCAAACTATGGAGGCTTACCAAGAAATATAAAAGGAAATCTCAGGGCCTAGGCGGACCCTCTGGAGATACCACCCACATTCCCTCGGTTTGGTTGAGCAGTCCTCCACACATCTCTTTAGTTAAAACACTCACACACATACAGGCAGGCATCCATCCACATTATTCACAGCATGTAGGGCTGTACTAGGTTAGGGACCAGTCTTAATTAACTTTATTCCCTAGACTACAAATGTTAATATATTAATGCCTGTTAGGTAGGTGCTAGTTGAGTGTCTTGGCGTTTCCCAAGTTACAGTCATAGTGCTCCAAGCCTGGTTCACGCAGCTCAGTGTGAAACATATCTATGCAATGAGTGATATGGAATGTGTAATATGGAATATGTTATATGAATCTATCAGTGTGTGATGAGGCAAAAATCAAAGAGAAGCTTACCAGGCTTCTTGGAAAGGCATCTCTGAGCGATTATAACCCTCATCGCAACCAGACATTTAAGCAAAACAGCCTCAAAAATGCATTCAGGTCACTTCAGAATGACTGAAAAATATTTTTATGTCCAATCCGTATATTTGTTAATGACTTTCAGGATTCAGAAGTATTATTAAAAAAGCACTATGATGGATTCATTCCTCACATAGTGACTAATATGCTCCAAACAGCTGTTCTCATGGAGTTCAGGGTGACAGCCCTGTGAAGCATTTAAATTTTCAGGTTGCTCTCACCCTCAATGCATCCCATTTTAACATCCCTCTTCAGTCACGAACACATCCTCACCTTTAAGACTGTAAACTCTGATCTGATCCTCAGCTCTCTGTAGCACAACCAGACTTCAAATTCAGGTTAAACAAACAGTGATCTCTCTCTCTCTCTCTTACACACACTCACACTCACACACACACACACACACACACACACACACACACACTATGAGATCATCTCCTTTCACGTTTGATGTATAACTTAAGTTCCCATTCTGTCTCATCTTCCTCAAACTTAAGGACCATCTCTGGTTGTTGTAAGAGCACAGCTAACTGTAGCATTGTAGTCTTAGCAATACAAATACACTCAGTGCAAATGGAGTAGAGAACAGCACTACACCATCAAGTGAGAGGAACAAATAAATGACGCCAACAATGCATTCTACATTAGGAAGGAAAGTAATGCCGCTATCCCCTCTATGTGTTTCATCACTGTAGCTCTCTTTAAAAACTGCACTTGCATTTCAACTACTAAAAAATTAAGTAAGAAATAATGGTGTGTGCGTGTGTGTGAGAGAGAGAGGGAGAGAGAGAGAGAGAGAGCGAAGAAATACAGGAGAAAACAAGATGGGAAAAGCTTGATTTTCTCCTGTTATCATAATCACACACACACACACACAATGCCTCTATGGTGACACTACAGACCATTACAGACAAACCTTCCTGATGGAAAGAGGCTCCATCTCAGGGAGCAATTAGCATAGATAGAAGAAAGAAAGAATAAAAATGAGGGATGTGTTAATCAGTGTGGTGAACGAGAGAGAGAGAGAGAGAGAGAGAGAGAGAGAAATATGGTGGTGTGCAGCTAGACAACCAGAATGTGGGTTTAAAGTGCCTTCCTCAGAACAAAACCAGCCAACTCATCTCTGTTGTATTCAGACACATGACGAATAAATCTACACACACGTACGCATAAAACATTAATTTAAAAGCAAATAGTCGTCAGAGAAATGAAAAAAACAAATGCTACTGCTGATAAGATACACATTCTCAGTGCAACCAATCTGAACTGCGAATTCAACCCACTAACTTGCATCACGTACACACATACAGACACACAGACACACACACACTCAATGCAATCATATTTACATAGACAAGCTCTTCTGCTGCACTTTTCAGAGCGACCTGATATACGTAGCATACATTAGCCTGATGTTGCTCTGCTTTATCAACCCCTCCTGTCCTCATCAACCTGACTCCGAATGAGCACAAAAACAATCAACACTCCATTCTCTTTGTGTGAAAAGGACATAGTGTCCCCTTAACCTCCTGTCGTTTCTTTCTTACCTATAGCCCCATTCCTGTGAGTAGGTCCGTGAGGTGGTGCTGGGTGATGGAGCTGAGAGACAGCTAACAGACACCAGTCGTCCACGCCTGACTGCATGCCTGACCCACCGGAAACATGAGCCCTCAAGGCTGGGACGCTGGCCAATGCTGCTGGTAAAATCACCCATCAGCCCCTCCACCCTCTGGTGATGTCATCACCTCCCACCCACCATCCCCTGTTAAGACAAACTCCAGGTTTCCATACCCTTCTCTCTCTCTCTCTCTCTCTCTCTCTCTCTCTCGTCCTTTCTCTTTCCTTCCAACTTTCTTATAAACTGAGTCACACAAAATGGCCAACTCAAGTTATGTTTTTGCTAAAATTACCCTATCACATTTATGAATATTTGTTGTTGATGTTGTGAAACATTTTTGGATCATTGTTAATGTTCACCACTGAAAACAAAGAAGAGACACGTGGAAACACTGTAATGTGTCTTTCCCTGCCACTGGACATGTCCTTTCATCCACTGTCATTTTTTGATGGTTTTGTATTTTAGTCCAGACACACTGGGTAACCTATATAACAACATGCTGAGGTTAATGAACATCATTTAGTGAACTCTGATCCTTTGTGGAATGTTCTCTCAGCAGACAATGTCTTCTGATGTACACTGCAAGTTTGTCATCTCAGTTGCAGATGATTGGTTGTAGATGAATGACAAGTGGTTTAGATAAATGGTTGTGGATGTATGTTTGTAGATGAATGGTTTTAATAAAGGGTTGTAGATGTATATATGTAGATGAATGGTCTTGATAAAGGGTTGTAGATGTATATTTGTAGATGAGCGGTTTAGATAAATGGTTGTAGATGTATATTTGTAGATGAGCGGTTTAGATAAATGGTTGTAGATGTATATTTGTAGATGAGTGGTTTAGATAAATGGTTGTAGATGTATATCTGTAGATGAGTGGTATGGCTTGAGTGACATGGCCGGACTTTAAATTGGCAGGCAAGCAATCATCTCCTCTCCCTCCCAGCTGAACCAAAACACAGCACACATTTATTCGGTTTGAATAAATCCATCAGCTCCCTTTCCTTCTCCTCCTTTAAAATCACACACTGCAGTGGCATGGCATACTTAAAACCACAGCCCTGTAAACAGTGCAGGAGGTCACTTTTGTCTCTCCTAACCCCCCCCCCCCCCCCCCCCAAAAAAAACCCAACAAACTCTTTTTCTATATGAAGACAAGATTTAAAAAATGCCAACGACAAATTAAAATGACCACAATTTTCCACTTGTTGCTTACAGTCATACAATAAGTCAAGAAGATTCTGGAAACAGGTGTGATTTCCCTCTCTGATCTTAGTCAGCTGCAATCTGTACCACCCATATGAGCTCTATTTATACATCATCAGTGAGAACCTAGGACCCTGTCCAACACTGTGATACAAGATTAGCAAATAGGTTCAAGTTCTCTGACTAATACCTTTAAAAAGGCATTACATGCCAGTATGTGAAAGAGATACTGAAAAACAAGCTGAGAGGGTCCAGAATTTTGATTGGGATGGACGTGGTCTGTAATTCTCCGGTAAGATGCAGACACACTGGATACAGGAGATGAATAGGATGACTCTGTCAGCAAGGGATTCCAGTCTATAGGCTAGCACAGACCCCTCTGGTCGCCATAGGAACCAATTAAAGAACCATCAGGCAAACTGTAGAACGTTCATTAGGATGTGAGAGATGTAACTGTCTATGGTAACAACCTGCAAGATTATTGGCTGGGAACCATGAGGTTTAATATGTAACAGTAATGTTTATTTATTTCTTGATTTTGGATTCAGTGCATTCTGTCTTTTGGCTTGGCTGCTTTATTCTTTGGTTAGTACATCCTCACATTGGTTGACCATTGCCCTAGAACCACCTAGAGACAAGTACCACAATCAGTGTACCAATAAGGGATACAGATTAACTGGTCAATGGTCACACATCCATCTTTATCTCTCACAGTTCTCCTGATGGTCACTAAGAAGACCACTTAGAATAGTGTGACATATCACCAAATGTGACATATCACCAAATTTCAAAAATTAAGGACGAACGGAAAGACTCTGAATAATTTATATTTCATATAATTGAATAACTCGAATAACTGCATAATTTAATACATATACTCAAATACTCTTACCTGTCCTCTTACAGAAAAAAACGGTCTACAGCAAACCTTGCTTAGGAGATGGGTACTTGGTACGCGACGAGGAGGTAGGTTTTTTCCTCAAAAATGATCAAGCCATCATACTGGTTGCTTATTAACGTAACATGGAAACACGCAACCTCTGTTATTCATAGGAAATAACATTAAAAATGGGTATTGTCAGCTTAAACGTTACAACTCACCTGTGTCAAAATGTGAGCTTAGGGCAAAACTGGGGTTGAAAAACGATGAAGACATTATTATCATAACTAGTCTCGCGGACATCGTCTTCAAACTGATGTTGTTGCAGGGTCGTTCTTTAAAAAATGGATCTCAAATCTGTAGCAGGAGAAGATGTGAATCGTAGCGTCAGAAACTGCATCTTCTCTCATTCAAAAACGAGTCTCGGTCCTTCCAGCGTGCTCCCGCATTTTTAGGCAGCGAACAGACAGTATCTTACTAAACGGATGTGGACAGATAATTCCACAAGCTTCATGCGTAGGTTCGTCGCTGCCTGTCGACGCAAATATCTACCTTCATGTTTCGACACTCCATCATTCATTCCAGCAAAGGAAACTGTTAGATTGTCACTGCAGAGGCACTGGTGAGAGCCGATACTTAGCCGTAGTGCATGCACCCAAAATTCTCACTGGTCGCTGCACCAAACGACGCGCAACCCCTGTGCTGCATCTCTCCAAATGCTCGACTCATACAAATGCACGGATCCACGCCGATACATGAGACTATTATCAGGTAACTGCTGTCACAGACTCAGTTTAATTGGAACTGGTCATGACATGTCTTCCCTCATTGACCAGTGGGGAGCTGTTCAGGTGCTGGTGGTAAGAGCGCCATCTTGCTTTTCTCTGCCCCAGCAGAATCTCGGCATTGCTCCGCTCTCACTCAGCGAGGGGGAGGGGCATGCGCAAGTCAGGATAGCGCAGACAGGTGCACCTCAGCTGGGAATGACGCTAACATCTCGTCCCTCGGTCTCTACGCCTCACACAGACTACACACACTTAGGATAAGAGAACTATTTTACGTGAAACGGAATAAACCGAAAGGCGCGATGACGTTACGTTAATGTGTTTTGTAACTGTCACGTGCGCGACATTCTCTTGAGATCCTCTACTGTTCGCCCAAAAGATTGATTTTAGCAAGAGCGAATTTACCCAATCAAAACAAAAACCAAAACCAAAACCAAAATGGCTTAATTACGCACTTATAGCACACGGTTCATGCTTCTACATATCTGGCGATTGTGTGTTGTCATACAGATAACCACTATTGTTTCTCTACGTTGCGTAAGATTCTACTTTTGATATTCCATGTCTAATGTGGTGTGTGAAGCTTGCCGAAAGCGCCCAGCATCAGTGCATAGCATGCCTCTTCATGTCTCTGTTGCATTCAGATTTCTCTGCATCTCCCCCGTAAACTATTAATCAGAAGCTTTGATGCATATTAGGGTTGGCATGGTGACGCAGTGGGTAGCGCTGTCACCTCACAGCAAGAAGGTCTCGGGTTCGATTCCTTTCTGCGTGGAGTTTGCATGTTCTCCCCATGTCTACATGGGTTTCCTCCCACAGTCCAAAAACATGCAGGTTAGGTGAACTGGAGATGCTAAATTGTGAGTGTGTTTGTCTGTGTGCAATAGACTGGCAACCTGTCCAGTGTGTTTCCCTGCCTTTCTCCTTATGAGCGCTGGGATAGGCTCCAGGACCCCTCGTGACCCTGATTAGGATAAGTGGCTAGATAATGAGTGAGGGGGGGAGTAGTGCATAATATTGCTTGACAATGATCCATGCATCAGAATTTTATACAGAATGTTAATGTCTGATAGTTCCTGTTTGATATGTTTCCTGTGTCTTATATGTAATATGTAATGGATCTCTCCTCTTCTTAAGGGCCTCTGATGTAGAGTATGATGATCTTTTTTTCTAAGAGCCTCTTCTCTCTTGTGTGTGTGGTGTTATCTTCTATCCTTTTTAGAGTCTCCTTTATTTGGGTCTCTTGGTTTTTCAGTAACAAAGAGTATGAGCAGTACTGTGGGTCAGGATTAGCTGAACATGATGTAACAGCAATAACACCATCCAGATCCTTTCCTCATCTATACACAATGTCAGCACAGGCCTGTGCAGAGATTCCTTAAGTGACTGACACCTCACACTCTCTGGCAACAAGTCAGAATGTTGGGCACCCAGCCTCAATGTCAGGCATCCTGCCCCAAGAGCTTGTCACTCTTGTGGTGTTGCCTAGGAAATGCCATGGTGACCAAATGTGGTGCTGGTTTCTGAGATGAATGTTCAGGAAAGGCTTGCTTTCTTTCTCTCTCTCTCTCTTTCTCTCTCTCTCACTCTCACTCACTCATTCTTCTACCCAGAGGGGGTCGTTTGTTCAGTGTCAGTATTAAGCCTTGGTCTGGTCACACAGAAATAGGTCATATCTCTGAAAGTATATTACACACATACTCCAACAACACACCCACACCCAAACCAGCACACACAGACACCCCCCCAACACACACACACACACACACACACACATACACACACACACACACACACTCACAAGCACACACATACCATATGTCACAAGCGTGTCTCTCTCTGTATGTTCTCTCCATCATCCACTGTGTACAGCACAAAGACATTCCCAGAACAACTGATCATAATCAGCGTGAATATTTCACTTTTTACTGTGCCATACTGTGTGTCATCTGAAATGTTTTTGCCTTTGATAATGTCTGTGTTACACTCTGCTTGGTCAACTGTGTTACAGTGTAACAGTCTGTGTTACTCCACTTGTGTATTGGCACTCTACCATAAACCTGTTTGGATTGTAGTGCAGATGAGATGGCTTCATTCTCTTTGCTTGGTCAGAGTGTGTGCTCTGGTCTCCAGACAGAGTAGGTAGCCCAGTCACTTCCAGTGGCCCCCAGGAGTGCAGCAGAGGACAGGAGAAGACTGTGGACAAACTTGTGCATTTATGCGTGGCATGTGTGTGTGTGTGTGTGTGCATTTGCATGCGTATGTGTGTGCGTGCGCGTATTGTGTGTGTGTGTGTGCATGTGTGCCCTCTATTTCTTCCTTACACCAAATCTTATTGGATGTTTCCACAACAAAATTATTCATTGCTTTGATGTTGTGTATATATAAACTCTTACTATACATAAACTCTTACTGTAGGTAACGTCACAAAATAAATGCTTAATTAGAGACAATTAGAAACAGTCTTTTCTGTGAGGGATTATGTACTTACAGTTTTTTTGCTCCACTTCTGTTCGACATAAAATAAGAAATGTGTGGTAGACAGAGTACATGAACTATCTAATAAACAAAAGCAGGAAGAGGAACAGGCGATGAATGGGCCCATAATAATTTTACATTCAGCACCCAGTGCAACATTCAACAATAGAACACAGCAAAAAAAAATGGGAAAATGAAACATTAATTTCAGATAGTAACAACTGTGATGAACAGTTTCCTCACAAAGGAGGACAAACAAACTGCACAAAAAGAGGTAAAAAAACAGAACAGAAACACATTGAAGCAAATATTCCACCACTGTATTTGGCTGAAAAAATTGCACCATTATGTCTGAGACTGACAAAAATTTAGCATTACGACAACAGGCTCTGATAGTGATGACGACGACGACGATGATGATGATGATTATGATGGTGACTGTGTACATGATTCAGAGCAGGTTACTGTTGATTCTGCAGTGACTGTAAAAATCACAGTCAATCTTCATATATCCAAAGCATCTCCAGTGAGAGGAAAATGATGAGCCAAAGTGAGACTGGTGTCTAAAACAGTCGAGGTCATGTTGTAGAGACTTCAGCTCACTGCTCAGCTATCACACAACAATAGGACTTCACAGAACCACAGTATAAAGGCCTGCATCTTCCATGAGTCATAGTGACAATGTTCAGGCCTGCATCTACCACAAGTTATACTGACAATATTCAGGCGTGCATCTGCCACGAGTTATAGTGACAATATTCAGGCCTGCATCTGCCACAAGTCACAGTGACAGTATTTAGGCCTGCATCTGCCATGAGTCATAGTGACAATATTCAGGCCTGCATCCGCCTTTGTTGTCCCCCAGTTTTCCCTCTCACAGCTCATTCAGGAGAGACAGCATCGCTTCTACAGCAAATTTCAACAACATTCAGGTAGTGCAGCATTTTGACGAAACTGACTGTGTGTTGAGACAACAGAAACAGAACTCCTTTCCACATCTGCAAAAAAGCAAGAGAGAAGCTCGACATCATGGAAATGAAGGATAGTCGTTGAGAAAGTCAATGAACCTACTCCAGGGTAACCACCTACCAGACCCGGGGCCAGACACAAATGCACGGACAGGCATTACATTTTTGGGGGGGGGGGGGGCACAAATTAGATCAACCTCATTGCATAATACCATTACTCATCATTCAAATTAACATTAAATTCATATGCATCTAACCACATTATTTACTTGATCTTGAACCAGATAAATCCGAGACGCCTATGGACAACCACCATATAGGCCTAGACTAAAAACACGAGGAAGAATTAACGCATTACTCTAAAGACGCAATACAACAGAGGAGCCATATGAAAGCATCATACTATTGGACCTAGCTTACCGTGGCAGTCTAAACACAAGTTTTATTTACTTATTTATTCGTTGTTATAGCCTAAAGCTATAGGCCTATCTTTTGTTTACATTTTCTTTTTTAAAGTTAAATGTAAGCAACTGACAAGTTTAAACACAAAAAATAATATAAAACTAGGTCTACTCAAAGTGCTATTTTCCGTTGTATATAACTATATGCTTTATTCTAAGGGTTTTGCACATTTTTTCACAATGCATGCCTAGACAAGGACTATAGCCTGCATAAAATAAATTAGGCTACGTTGCAAGCCTACTCACCATTAGTAGAGCGGTAGGCAACGTTGTGCGACAGAGTGAAATCTTCTTAAAACGCCGTCCATCCACTCCTCGCTGAAATTTTTGGTTATGTCCTTTTCAAATGCCAACTTAATTAAATTGGCCTTGCGTCGATGAAGCATGCTAAGGCGATGCTCTTTATGGATGTTCTTTCGTGTCGAAAAGGTTCTCACAGAGTGCCGTGCTTGCACCAAAGGTGAAAGCATGTTTGAACGGCGTCATCACGACTGCCATTGCTTTGAGAGGTTTCTTAAAGTGTTGTAGAACTTTTCTCATTGTCCATTTACTCCTGTCGGATGGAGATGAGTCTTTCATTTGCATGCTTAGGAAGTGGTGAGCCACTGTGAACACAGACTCCACAATGGGTATATTAGCAAGGTCCAGTAAAGGTTTCTCTCTGGACACATCCAAGAAAATAGAAAATGGATCCAGAGATCTGAGCGCATCCATCAGCATACAGTTACGCTCCCCAAAGCGTTCCTTCATTTCCCCACAAACTGCATCAGTACAACTGAAATGCATCCTGCTTAGCTTTGTTTCGTCGCTTAGACCTTCGTGTGTAACACTGTCCTCAACTACATAGATAGCAAAAGATGTGTTTAGTGTGCGTCGTCTCTTATTTGGCACAGGCTCTACTGCATCCTTGCAGCGCTTCAGTAGTGTCATAAATTCTGTCTCAGCGTAGAGATTTTCAATACACCTACATGCTGAATTTACAAGTTGCGTACCGGTTAAGAGATTCATGTTCTATGCTTGTACTACCATATTAGGGGGGTCGAGATATGATGAGATTTTGCGCACTGTCTCAGCAATGAACCTGTAACGAAGGACTTTGAATAACGCCTCCGGTTTCCAGCAGCGACAAATAACGCAAGCAGTCACTTGCTATTGGTCGTTCTTCTCCATCAGTTTCGCCAATCACAGCCCCATGAGTCTCGCTAAATACCGCCGCAACAGCTGCCGTCTTTGTCGGCGCGAAATTCAAAGGAAGGGGAGACTACGATTGTTCGTACACTTTTGACTACTGCTGTTTGTATTCAGCGCGTAGTGCTGTTGTATTCTGCATTTATCAGAAACTTTGTGTGCGTTTGGATACCAGTAAGTAAACTCTGCGTTGGTGAAATATGCGCGCATTTGGGTTTACTTTGTGTCCGATTGTACGGTGATCATGCCCGTCATTAGCACTGCTTTAATTCTTTGATGATTGTGTCAGTCAGTGTAGCTGTACTTCAGAAAGCGGGTTTAGTGAAAACTCTGAGTTTGTTAACCCTGAGATGAAGGAAACTCTGGGTTTTCCGTTCAGAAAACGAGGTAACTCAAACTCTGGCTCAGTTACCGTGGTAACTGACTCTGTGAACCTAACCTGCTCGCTAGCAGGTTTTCTTCAGCAAACCCTGAGTTTCTCCCTAGCACCTCCTTCCGGCTGAACCTGAAGCAGCTGTCAAACATGGCGTCTCCCACTGCGTGAAAAGAGGTGTATCCGGACTGGAATACTCCTGTATATTCCCGGATACTCCACAGATAATCGGCTGTATCCGGCAGTTTGCAGCTCTGTTACGTGGCATGGAATATTCCTGAATACGTACCAGGTTTGGGGGTCTGCCTAGAGCCCTTAGTTGCCATGGTGAATAATCCCTTGGGGGTGCTTGCCAGGGAACATTTGCACTTCACACCTTGGGCCACCAGGTATCCTGCAATTGGTCAAAAGTCTTACTTTGGATTGGTGGAGCAATGTCTTGCCCCTCCTCTAAAACCCTTCCCCGTTGCTCCATTGTGGGTCCCCAGACATGATTTCATATGGTTTATATTATTATTATTATTAATATTATTATTAATATTATTATTAATATTATTGATGGTGGTGTTGTTTTATGCTCATAGGTAGATTGTACAGATAGTCTGGCAAACAAAAATGAATTACACAAATTTTATTATAAATAAAGAAAATACAGTATAATATAAATTATAAGGCATATAAATTGACAATTTTTATATATATATATATATATATATATATATATGAACACACACACACATATGTCAATGTACAACATATAACAGAATAGAATACATTAGAACAGAATATACTGTAATATCATAGTATATAATATAAATGCTTTTTGGGAGCATAAAAGAAACTCTAAATGTTGAACATTCCCAAGAACAACCCAGCTTCCGTGGTCTCCATTGTGAATCTATCCGCACCAACTCGTACATGATGATTCACAACATATCTTTGGTCTTTGTCCAGTCTGTTCTGTAGCACCCCACACAGTGCAGACAACTCTGTGCTAGGCGGGAGGACCCACGCTGGCCTTCCATCCAAGATGGCGTCCTCTTCTTCAGAAATTATATCTACTGTTGCGGTCCTCCATATGGCAGTCTCTTCCTCAGTTTAAAGAACGCTAGCTCTGGCCTTGTGCTGCCGCAAAACGCAGTGAAAACAGAAATTAGATTGCTGAAAACAGCAAATGGAGAAAAAGTCTAAGAACTACTGGGGAAATGATGTTTTGACTTACTCTTCTCCTTCTTTGCCTCGTTCGAGTGGCGATCCTGCCCCCTTTCTTTGTTCTCTAGATTCCCTTCTTGGTTCATCCTGTAACTCTTTCGAATAGTGTCAGTAGGTCTTGCAGGATGCTATAGAGAAAGAAAAGTGGAGAAGAAAGGAAGATTGATTAAAGGTTTGTTTAGAATTCCAGGCACTGCTATGAAACAATTGCGACGATATAGTCTACCACAAAACACGTTGTCTTACCTTGTCCGTGGATCATATCTGTGTGTGTTGTTTTCAGCATTATGCATTCTCTGCACAGCTTCCTGTAGAGGCAAAATTAGTACAAGAGTTAAATTCAACCACATTAAGGGATAAAGCAGATAAAGAAATGTGAACGTATCAGAATGTGCGGCAGTCGAAGACAAAAGCCAGAAGGTTACAGAAATAAACTTAGCGAAACAGAGTTATTTCCCGCTCGTCTTCTGTTTTTGGGCAGACTCCTCTTGCGCCTCTTTGATGGGACTCCATCCTGTCCAACCGCCGAATAACATTCTCCGTTTACTGCTGTTCAGACATCTTCTTAAAAAATGAATTTAATGGGGACACCAGTTTTTGTTGTCATTTGGACTCGGCGTTGGAAAAATTGGATATTCCCGGCGCACGAGTAGCCTCTACGCTCCGCCGTCCGTTCGAAACCTCAAGTGTTCTTTTGCAAGCAATCTTCAAAATGCACACTATCGACAGAATACAGAGTACAACTTCTGTAATCCTTCAGCAACTTGTTTCCCCTATGTTCAGCTAACCCCTTCCCCAAAGCAAATTTCGCGCTGCAGTTGCACACAATGCTATTGGTTACTGTCACTCTACGCCTTGCACGCACAGAAAAGTGATTGGACAGGACTCAACCTTAGATTCTAAGTGGGTGGTTTGAAAACGGGGCGCGTCCTCGTACTGAGGAGAAACATTCCAAACAAACAAGCGAGGAACAACAACAAAAACTCCTATGCCCTGTAAACTTTTTTTTAAAAAAAACAACTCCTGTATCCTTTGTCCCGCATCCCTCATACTGAGATAATGTCCCGCATTTTCGCTGGTCGTTTGGTTTTTAACTGTCAGAAATAAAAAATATATGGATCCATTCTTTTACCCGCCCGGCACATGAGCCGCATATGCCGTTGCGGCATAGTTTCTAATCTATTTAATAGCGCTATGTCAATAGCAGTAAAAATGCAACATAGCCGAGTTTTTTTAAAAGCCTTGCTTTCACCAAATGGCTGAGAGGAGAGCATTGACGGCGGTCATCAAGAGGCTGTTCCGGCCGTCAATCAAACTGTGCAGCTGTGGGGCCGACGAATTTCTTTGCTACGTCACAAAAACCAAACTTAGTAAAACTTTACAGATATGAAGGTAAACGCTGTCAGCCGACATCATTGTCAAAAAGAAAGGAAAAGGTTCTTTTATACCTTCTGACCGTGCTGCTCATCCAATAGAGATTTTGGCTTGATATAAAGATTCGCATTGAAATTGTTTTATTTTATGTAATATTTTATTTTGAGCCTTATTTATTCTTATAGTTGGATTTGGTCAGGGGTTTAACTTGAAAGACTTGAGCTGTATGATGCCTGCTGCTTTGCTTAAGTACAGTTGCCTTTGATGGGCCTGTACTGGCCAATGCATGTTGGATGTCTATCGGTACAAGTGTATACAAGTGTTTCTTATTCAGTTAGACTGACATTATATCTAAGTTTTACATTATCTCTCAGCATTGGTAACATGTCCCACATTGTCCCACACAAACTTACTACTTGTTCCCCATTTGGTCTGTTTGCATCTGGTCACCTTATACCTTTGGCCCCAAGTAAAGGACAGTTGCATAACCATCAAATATGTAATTAATGAACCTCTCATTTAGACATTTTTTTAAATTATGTTTTAAGTGTGTTTTTGTATGCTCCATTTGAAGAGTCCATTGTAATTTAGCTGCACGACAGAGCAATGACATTAAAGGCCACATGAGCCTACTACTGCAGTATTATACACCATACAACACCTAAAAAGTTTGTGTGGTTATCGAAATATAGCCTAAATATTACATATAGGCTAACTGATAGAAAGTTACAGCGAGGAAGGGGCGCAGGCTTCTGTACCCAGTCCCTCTTAGACCACTGACTGTTATTAGTATTTGAAAGGCCAAGCCATCAGCTAACAACTGTGGTCACGAAAACCGCTGTCTAACAGCTGTATTCGGACATTTGCGGGAGTTTTCAGGTCCGCATAACAAAGTTCTGCGGGCATCCGAATACCTCCGGCAAACAGCAGGTTTAGCGGAAGTATACTTTGTCCGGATATTTCCGAATACACCACTTTTCACGCGGTGTCCTTTTGTCGCTGACCCGATCAGCGTTGAAGCCAAATTAATTTGCATAGCCTTATGTCGGGAGAGGATTTTCAGACCTCGATTAGATGTATTATCATTCCCTGATGACTACGTAATCTAGCGTTACCGTTTTTCATTGTAATCATTTATCCGAACAACTCCGGCCTACATCTCTAATATTGGACACTGTGGACTTCTAGCTCTCAGATCACAGCAAATTGTTTGCGTTGCTCTTCACTTTTTTGTCGATGAGAGTTTCTTTTATAACACTGGTGACACCGAGTATATTGGGAAAGCAACTGTTTGTAGAGCTGTAAGAAAGTGTCCCTTGCACTTAAACGGCTACTGCACATTTTCGTAGTGTCTCCTGGGCACAGACCTCGAAGGACCATCAAAGAGGAATTACACAGGATTGCAGGTGACTGAGGTAGAATCATTCAGATGAAGTTGATGATAATATTTTAAATTATATTGTGTTCATGTCATTCTGCTGCGACCTCAGACTGGGATCAGTCGTTAGTTTTTATGTTGCAGGGTTTCCCAGTGTCATGGGCTGCATCGATGGCACACAGATCCCTATCACTGCTCCTTTAGTTAATGAGGTAGACTATGTGAATAGGAAGTCTTTCCACAGCATTAATGTGCAGGTACACTGACTACTGTCTTACAATAACAAAGACTGTACATCACAATATACTGCGACTAATATCTCTCATTCTCTGCATTGTCAAGATCATATGTGATGCAGCACACTTGATCACAAATGTTGAAGCCAAGTGGCCCGGCTCTGTGCATGATATATGAATGTATCATTAGTGTACCCTGAGCAAAAGCTTTGCACAAATATCCAAATATCATTCCCTTGTCTCCCTCTTTTAACACCATTAAAATGTATCCACTGTATAATTACAGGAGAGTTTGATGGCCACCTGCTTGGTGACGGAGAGTACCCATGCCAGCCCTCTCTGTTGAGCCCTTACCCTGACCCTGACCTGGGCCCCCAACAACGTTTCAGTGGGGCCCACTGCAGGACTAGAGCCCGGGTTGAGATGACAATTGGCATGCTCAAAGCCTGGCTCCAGCGTCTCTGTAAAGTCAGAGTAACCCCAGAGAGGGCGTGTGACATTATTTTGCCATGTGTTCTCCATAATAATATTGCCACAATTAGAGGAGAGCAGCACCCTGCCACACAAATGAACGATCCTGAGGAAGACAGTCCCATCCACCCTGCAGATGTCCTGGATTGAGGAACTGTCCGAGACAATTTGCCAAAATCATTTCACAGATTAAGATACCACCATCCCCCGCAGTCAAATAAAGAAAAATCAGTCACATTTCATTTGGTCTTCTTTATTTCCTGCAAATGCAACAATTACTGAATTTAGACTGTTCCAACAATTCACCTGTGACTATTCGAACACCTCTAGCTGGTGTTCCAATAATTCAATTTCAAGATAGGCCCTTTTAATCTGCTTCTGCAAGTACACCATTTCTAAGTCAGTTTTAGGCATTTTCTTGCGGAGATGCATTTTTTACAACTCCTTAATCGGTAACTGAGAAAACATAAGGATGACATTAAATTCTACAGTTCTACATGCAGAATTAACCTGGCATTTACTGAACATCTCACTGTGTCAATCTGTGTTGTGGAGGTTGATGGACTCTCCTCCTGGTAATGCCCAGTCATGCTCTGTTAAAAAGGATACGAACATGTCATCCCTTCAATGTGCATTTTAAACTCAAAATTCCACATAAGAATGTAAAAACATTTGAATGGGGAGAGAAATATCAGTAGCTACCATACATAATATTAATGTAAACCACAGTAGGCCTTTCTGAATCCATCTCTGTGGGCACTCCCAGAGATTAATTGGCAAAATCTCTGGGAGTATTTACAGCCCAAATGTTAATCTGCTATGCAGGATATTAGGCGAGAGGACATTTGTGTGTCTTAAAAACAGCATTCTGTTGGGCGCTAAAGCTACTCCAAGTTGAAACAGCCACTGAATGACATTTACTTTTTTTAATATGTCAAATATGATTAAAACCAAAATGAGGTACAATCATGAGCCTATAGGCCTAAGCAAAATGTGTCTTACCTGTTTGAACTATGTTTTTATATTTCATTTTCAGCGGCTGCCAAGTGTGCTTTGTGCCCATGGGATTGCTCCTAAAAGAAAATAGAATTTTATTCAATTACATTCCATCACTTCCACCTGTAATATTAAAAGAAAGTGTGCTTAAATGTTAAATGAATAGACTTCTGCATTCAAACTTACGCATTGACTTGGGGAGCAATTCTCTCACACGCCAATTGTCTCGCCTTTGCCGATGCAGTTGTGTTGCCCCATTTTTTTTTTTTTGGAAAATGTGCTCATACTCGCCATAAACACGTATCAGAATTTCTAACCGCAGTGGGGTAAAGTAACACGACTTTTGTTTACACCGGTTGCCATGGTGAATCGTAGTATCGGAGCTCCATTGATGATGGCTTTTTATAATTGTCATGCACGCACTTAACTCAGAGTTAACATACTCAGAGTTGATCGAACCAACTCAGATCAGCTTTTTCAGAGTTTCCCATCTCAGGGTCCATCAACTCAGAGTTCAGGATTAAACTTAAAGAGTTTGTTAAACCCGCTTTCTGAAATACCCCCCTGGTCAGCAGTGGCAATTGTCAGAAGACGTTCCGTTGGCTCATACAGTTCACTCTCAAAACGCACAATCCGTTTTACTTTAACACAGTAAGTTTCTACACACTGGTGTTACAATGAAAAGGGCTCCCCTTGGTTCTCTCAGTGATTGAATACAGAGACGTGATTTTCAGAATCAAAAATGTAGCTTTTATTGAATCAGTCAAGAGCTGCAAGGAAAAATTATAATTAAGTCATAGTTTATTTGCACACTATAAAGTATTATAAAAGGAGGTAAAAGACATGAAAACTGACAATATGTAAAAAATGGAAAGTATAGAGACTATAATTATGGTTTACCAACAGGAGGCGCTATGAGGAGGGAGTGGGGGCATTGGCAGCAGAGGGCAGCTAAGGGACCGTTACCAAAAGCGTTCAGTGAAAAGTAACGCAGCAAACACAGAAGTAAGGACAAAAGTGTGGGTGCAGGGAACCTCCTATGCAACCCGAAACCCCTCCGCCGGCACAACCAACCACCACTCTAACCCAGCAAGGTCCTAGAGCGAATAAAAAAAAGAAAACCAGTTGGCTTATCCTAACAGTTAATTTTTATAAATAGTTTGCTTAAAACACACCAATAAGAGCAGTCAAAAGGAACAATTATCTGACTACCTAGAGGATAGGCAAAACCGGTAACACGGGCAAACAATACCTTCTGAACAGTTTGACAACTAGGCGATAGGTAAAGCAAAACAATGAACAACATCAACAAAAAAACTATAAACAAAGACAACAGGCAAAACGGTAATTAAGAGCAGTAGTTTTGGATGGTTAGCCAAAACGATAGGCAAAACAGCAGCTAACAACCAAAGTCTAAAGTAAAACAAAACATGCAATTAGAGAATATATACACAGCATAATAAAATAAAACTGAAATTACCTTGGAGACCATAGCGGTCCGTCCTACATTACCAACTAATCATATTACATTCCCTAGTCAATAAGTCAAGCTCACTCTCTAAACAGGACACCCTTTGTGTCACTGCACATACCAGCCTACAATGCCCTATGAGACAGTTCAGCTTGTTACTGGCTATATCTGGATATGATAGATGTGGGAAGATCGGTTGACTCCCTACCCTCTTAGGTGTGCATCTTGCAATTACCTCAGCTGGTTAACAATCAGGGGTGAAGGGACTTGTACATTTGTGTGTGAACAACTGCCTATAAACACATCGCAGGGGCAAATGTGGCTTTAACATCTTGGCAAAATATAATCCATAGTAGGAACACCACTTGCACTGCACATACCTGGATCACACTGGAGCAACTTGCAAAAATGTAAGGGAAGGAGCAAAGCAGAGAGAGAGAACTGCTCGGGTAGACGTGTAACGGTCTTGATTCTTCATTTATCTCTAACTCTGCGTTGTGTATATTTTTTTCTTTTAATAATCTCTCCAAGTCGATAATTTGTAATCACTGATGTTTATTCGTAGTTTCTCCTGACAATAATAAAACAGTTTCAGGACCTTCGCTCTTTAGCAACATTGAAACCTCATGGAAACACCCTCTGATATCGGTTAAAAGACTGGGAAAAACACAATGTACAAAAACTAATAATACTATATGTACACTATATAATCTTATATATGAAACAAAAAAATGTACCTGACAATAATAAAACAGTGTCAGGACCTTCGCTCTTTAGCAACATTGAAACCTCACGGAAACACTATAAAGAAAGAAATGTTGGCTGCGTTGCCCAGCGACAGCCGGTCAAACAGCTGATGAACATGCTAATCGCTATAAACAACTCTATAAAAACCGTTATATTTCATCAACGTGTTCTTTAGTAGTACATAAAATAGTATTAATAATAAATAAAATAACTTAGATATGATTTTTTTTAACATAAGATTGAATAAATTAATGAGTGATTAAACTTTTCAACCTACCCCTCTGTTATCGGTTAAAAGACTGGGAAGAAGGGGCGGAGTTTTACTTCCCAAGTCTGTATAGGCACGAGGGGCGGGGTCTCAGGCTCAAATAGATAAACAGTATATGGCAAGTGGAATACTACATTGATCTGCTACAGACGCTCTTTTATCAATGCTGGTAATTGGCCAATGAGCCACATGAAGATGAAACCGCACCCTTCCAAACTAAGTTTGTGTGAGAGGACAAAGGGGAAGTAGCGAACTGATTGAAAACGAAGCAGCCTACCTGTCACATAAATTTTGTAGATACTTTGTGTTTTGGGTAATCTGACAAACTGTGTCCATTATCACAATAGTACTTATGGAATGTTTCGATTTTTTCACACACACTTTTCTTTCATACAAAAGAACCCCTTGTGCGTTTAACACAAACCCCATTAGTCAAAGGCTTGTTACAAGCTAAACAATTTAAATCCAAACAAATAGTAGTCCAAGATGGTCGCTGAGTCAGTTGAATTACCCTTGGCTGTAAAATGCGCATCCATTGCAGAAATTATGTTGATCAAAGTCTTTCTGTCGTTGTTAGAGATGCTCACAAGTCTTTGAGCGAGAGTCCAAGTCAAGTTGCAAGTCTTTGAGGTGCAAGTCCAAGTCAAGTCTCAAGTCTCTTATGGTTGTAATGAGCGT
The DNA here is from genome assembly GCF_902362185.1 of Chanos chanos. Classification (NCBI taxonomy): domain Eukaryota; kingdom Metazoa; phylum Chordata; class Actinopteri; order Gonorynchiformes; family Chanidae; genus Chanos; species Chanos chanos. The sequence continues at coordinate 28,523,059 of NC_044499.1, read as the reverse complement.
TCTATCATCTGCTGCATACCATCTGGTCTGCTTAGAATACTGCATTGATATATCTAAGGAATTCAAAGCATGTAATGTATTATCATCACTCCTTTATCTATTAGCATACAGTACCAGCATTGATTTTTTTTTTATTTGAATACAGAATTACAAAACACGAAGTACAACAATGCATCACAATGAAAACAAAACAAACAAACTAACAAACTAACTAAACAGAGAAAGCAATAACAACAACAAAAAGAAAAAAAAGGAAAGGAAAAAAGAAGGAAAGAAGGAAAAAAAAGAAAAAAACCCCCATAACAATAATAACAACAACAACAACAACAATAATAGTTAAATAAAATAAATACCTCCTTCTTGTGTATGTATATATATGTGTGTGTATGTGTATATATATATATATATATATATATATATATATATATACACACACACACACACACACACACATACATATTAAAGTATAAAGGTTGAAGAACAAAGCATAACAGACTGACAAGGCATGATGGGGTAAGACAGACAAGACCAAACAAGCTGGGCTGGTGGGACAAACTGCACACTGTGTTTTCATGTAGGGTTGCTGAAGCATATAAGAGGAGAAAATAAATAAGGAGATAAAAGTTGAAAAGAATAGTAATGTTAAGGGTCACTTGTGGGGAGAGGAATCAGCGTTGAAGGTATTGTAGAAGGGGGAATAGGTGTCCTCATAGGATTTAACGTTGTTTTTCTGAGATGCGGTTAGTTTTTCTAGATTTGAATGATCTATTAGTAGGTTGAGCCAGTGAACTATGGAAATCTTGGTTCTGTCTTTCTGGTTCAGAAATATATTTTTTTTGGCCAATGGTTAGCGATATTAATATGAATGATTTGTGATGTTTCACTGTATGTAGCGTAGAGACATCGCCAAGTAAAGCTATGATGGGGCATAAGGGGATATAGAAGCTAAGGTTCTCAGAGAGCTTGCTCATGACCTCCAACCAAACATTTTAGACATGTGTGCAAAGCCAGATGGCATGAAAGCAATCATCGTTGAGGTTGAACAGTGTGAACATATATTACTTTGGCTAAAGCCCATGCGGTAAAGTTTGTGAGTGGTAATGTGGGTTCTATGAAGGACTTTATAATGTATGAGTTGGGTTTTAGAATTGCACGTCATAGAGAATGTATTATTGCATATGCTTTGCCAATTAATATCTGTTGGTAGGTTATTTATGTTTATTTATGGTCCATTTTTTCTATAGGGATTGATATTGTGCTGTCTTCAGAAGCTAGGAGTTTGTATATTTGGGATAACCTTTTTTTAGGTTTGAGTGATTGTAACTTTAAGTAGAGGGGAGGGCTATGATTGTTAAAATTCCGAGCGATGATGTTTTTTTTATGACTTCTTTTAACTGGATATACTGGAAGTAGTAGTGGTCTGGTATGTTGTATTTTTTTTGGATGTGGTTGAAGGTCATGAGCAAGCCATCATTGAGTAACTGTCCCAGGGTGGTTACTCCTCTCTCATTCCAGGTTGAGAAGAAAAAGGGTTTGTTATTGATTAAGAACATGAGATTATGCCATAATGGAGTATGGATAGATGGTGTGAGACTGTAATGGAGAATTTAATTTGACTTCCACCAAGCGGTTAGAGTTGTGCTGATAGTGTTGTTTTTGTAACAGGTGTGAGCTTTTATGGACTTATCTATAAATGGGAGATTTTTGATGGTCAATTCTTTAGCTAAAGTATTTTCAATGTCTAGCCAAGGTGGATTGGTGTTATTTGTCCAGTGGTGGATGTACAGTTATTGTGTGAAAGGAAATAGTAGAAGAAATTTGGGGCCCCAGGTCCTCCATATTGTTTAGATGTGGAGAGATGTGAATTCCAGGGTATGTAATAGATTTTGCTGTTTGTTTGAAAAGGGGGACCCCAGCCTCAGTATCCCAGTTGAGCTTGGTTATAGGCAGAATCTCTGATTTTGTAGGAAGTGAAGATGAGGGGTTTGCAATGTATAACAGAATGTCATCAGCATACAAACTGATTTTATGGTGGTATGAATTTGATTGGATGCCTGAGATATGGTCACATTGTCTAATCGAAGCAGCCAGTGGTTCAATGAAAATTGCAAACAGTAATGGGGACAATGGGCATCCTTGTCTAGTACCTCTTTGTAATTGAAATGGTTTTGATATAAGTCCATTGGTTATAACAGATGCAGTGGGTGAATTGTATAGTGTTTTAATCCAACTGGTGAAATATGGTCGGAATCCAAAGTGATTAAGGGAGGTGAAGAGAAAGGACCAATCTACTCTGTCAAACGCCTTTTCAGCATCAAGTGTTGCTATAAAGAATAGTGGTTTGGTTGGAGAGGTGCTATTTTTATAAAAATTGATCAGGTTAAATAATCTTCCTGTGTTTTCTGAGGAATGCCTCCCCTTAATACAGCCGGTTTGATCTGTGTATTAATGATGAGATTACAGATTCCAATCTGATTGATAAAGCCTTGCTTATAATTTTTATGTCTGTGTTGATTAAAGATATGGGCTGATAGTTGGAGCATTGAGTGGGGTCCTTATTTGGTTTTGGGATGAGTGTAGTATAGGCAGTGTTCATATGATGGGGAGTAGTGGTATTTTGGTGGATTTCAGATATCACTTTAAAAAACAGAGGTGAAAGGAGAGGCCAGAACTGTTTGTAAAATTCTGCTGGGTAGCCATCTGGTCCAGGTGATTTATTGTTAGGCATGAGATGGAGTGCTCTGCTGATTTCTTCTATGGAGAGAGGTACCTCTAGATTCTCTGCTTGGGTTTGAGTTAGTTTAAGTAGGGAGACATTCCTCAGAAATGTTTCTGCATCTTTAGGTGAGGTGCTCTGGTCTGAGGTGTAAAGATTTGAGTAGAAAGATCTAAAAGAGTAATTAATTATGGAGGGGTTTTGGGTTATATTTCTGGATGGGTCTATGATTAAGGCAATGATAGATTTCTCTGTTTGTTGCTTTAGTTGATTTGCTAAGAGTTTACCTGTTTTATTTCCAAATTCAAAATGTTGCTGTCGGAGTTTGAGGAGAATACCTTTGGTTTTCTTGTTCAGTATGTTGTTTAGTTCATGTTTAGTTTTCAGGAGTTCCTTCATTACTGAATCGGTAGGCAAATGTGAGGCTAAAAGGTCTAATCTCTTCACTTCTTTTTGTAGGTTATATTCTTTTGCAATTTCTTCTTTCTTTTTGCATGGACAGTATGATATTATTTCCCTCTCATGACTGCCTTTGCAGTTTCTCATAGTGTACATGCTGTTATTCCAGGAATGTCATTGATTTCGATAAAGGATGCCCATTCGTTTTTGAAGTAGTCATGGAATTCTTTGTCTTTAAGTAATGAATTACTGAAGCACCATGTAGGGGGAGGATGGGGTTGGTGTTCTGCTAAAAAAACAATACTAATGGGGGCATGGTCATACATGATAATGCTATGGATGGCTGGGGTTTTGTGTGTAAGGGGTTGTTTACCAAAAAGTAGTCTATACGAGAGTATGATTTATGGTAAGGTGAATAATATGAGTATTCTTTATTACTGGGATTATTCAGTCTCCAGATATCCATCAGTCCATAAACTGACATATACTGTTTGAGTAAGGATGAGGAGTGGTTGGGTTTATTAATGGAGGTTGATAATGAGCAATCTATATTTGGGTCCAATACTACATTAAAATCGCCACCTAGGATGATATGGGAGTCAGGAAAATTAGATAGTGCTGAAAACAATGGAAAGTGGAAAAAGGAGGAAGAGTCTGCATTGGGGCCATAGATATTTGCTAGAGTTAGAGTGTCTTTTCCAATAATTCCGGTGATTATGGTATAGTGACCCTCTGGATCTGTCAATGTTGAGTTGTGAGAAAATAATGTTCTTACTGATTAAAAAGGGAAACACCTCATTTTTTTGGAGCTATATGTGAAGTGGTATGTCTGGCCCATCCATCTAGCTTCTGAGACTCTGCATCTGTAAGGTGAGTTTCCTGTATAAAGCAGATATCAGATCTTAGTTTGTTTAGGTGATTTAATATTTTTGTTCTTTTTGCAGGGGAGCTGATTCCTCTTATGTTCCATGATGTTATTTTCACTGGCAGTACCATGGGATTGGTATTGTGGTGACTGATATTGAATTACATGGTGTGCAGTAAGGATCCATGTGGGGGTAGATTTTGAATGTGAGGACTTATAATAAAAAAAGAATGAACATGTTACATAGATACAGAAACATACAAACACTCAGGATAAAGAGCACTGGCGTAATTGGGGATTGGTAATGGGGTTGAGAGGTCATTTGAAGACTCAACTGTATACAGCAGGCCTGGAGTAGAGTTGTAATATTACAGCAGTTAAGCCATTGTTGTAACGTCTTTGGATTCGTTTTTTATAAGTAGTGAGCAAGGCAGATAGAAGGGACGATGGGGAAAAAGGTATAGTGGACTGGAGCTGAGGGATAGAAGTAGGAATCTTAATAAAGAGTAATGCTAGTGAAGAGAGATATGATAGATATACATGGCAGGAAGGACAGAAAGGGAAAAGAGAGTAAAGTTGGGGTGAATGGGGGGGGGGCAATTGTAGGTGTTATTGAGTTTGTCCACACACACACACACACACACACACACACACACACATACATATGCACACACTCACCAAACACCCATACATACACACACACACGCACCCCAAAGGCAGTCTTATTTCACTTATCAATAGAGGGGACTTAAAGCTGTGTTATCTACGATGCTGTACCCAAGCATTTCAATGATGGGCTAGCTTCCCTCGGAACAGCCCCAACCATTTCGGCCCATTGTTTCATTTTTAGTAATTATGTTTTATAAATTTTATATGTATATTTTGTAACTTTTTACTTGTAATAAAAACAACGTTTTATTTTCTGTATCTGGGTCTTGCTCTGGCTGAGTCTTGGAGATACACGGGAACCTAGTTGGGGTAGGTGCAACTGTACTGTACCTCTGTTGTACACCCCCTCCCAATTTGTGATAGTCGTACTTGATCATGGCGTTCGAAAATGTGGCATTGTTGCTCAAAAATAGTGTGAATAAACTAACAAAGAATTAAAGTTGAGGAAGAGCCCAGAGAACAACAGCCAACGACGCGTTACTATGGAGATAAAAAGACCGCTGAATCCAACTATCGACTGCCGCTGTGTGCAATCCCTCGTTGTAGCACTGGAGACCTAAAACTTTCCCTATTCATTTTCAGTGGGAAAATAAGCGATTAAAAACGGCGATTAAAAAAGAAACAAGTGGACCGATCATACAAACAGCAGTCAACAATCATAATACTTAAAAACGAGAGCAAATATTCCTGTTAAAAGCTCTGTACCTTTTGCAAAGAATCAGTGATTCTCAGCCAAAGGCAGCAACACACTGGCTACGTGAGGTTGTTTACCCAGCAGATCACAAGCTTTTCTGACAATCGTCAGGCTATGTACACTCAGCAAGCACATTAATAATTAAAAAAACAAATAGTATTGTTAAAACGGAAACAAATTAAGAGAGTTCCATTACATTGGTTTAACACTACATTACATCACCTCGGGTCGCTGCTTGCCTGATGCTGCAGCCCATAAGAAAAAAACACTACAGCTTGTACTATAGTAAACTGTAGTTAGCTTGAAATTCAATATTCGCCTGACATTCACCACATAGCTAGATCTCTTTCTCATGAAAAGTGAATTGAACTACTTACGCATTATATTATCCTGCTTTGTATTCAGTTGTGAAATTATAATTAGTGTTCGAACATGACATGGAATGCCAATGAATAACAATTTAAGGCATGTTAGTGCATCCTACTGTTTATTCCACCGTCTCTCTGGTACAGACATGGCGTTTCAAAAAGTCCCTCGAAAGTTCATGCGTACTGAAGGGTAATTTGTGTGCTGCAAGTACAATATCGGTGAAGTATAAACTCAGGTATGGTCAACAAAGGAGAACAACCAAAGGATGTAAAAACTTCATGTCATCTTATATGTTAATAACACCCTAGTATCAATGAAATAAACATAAAAATATAGTTGTGAAAGTGCCCAGAAATCTGTGAAAACAGAAAACATTTGGAAAAAGTGCATTTTGGGATGGACCACTAAGGTTAGGCATGGTCCTAGTGACCAACCAAAGGATGCATTTCATTTCATCCTACATGTCAATAGCACCCTGGTATTGATGAAACAAACATGAAAATACAGTTGTGAAGCTTCGCAGAAATTTGTGAAAACAGATTATATGTCAAGACAGCGATTTTAGGGTTACTTTCAAAGGTCAGGCCTAGTCTTCCTGACCAACCAAAGGATGTAGACATTTCATTTCATTACATCTTATTCATCACGTCTCGCCCTGATTACTGCAATGTTCTTTACTTTGGCCTGCCTGCCTCTAGTACCAATAGTCTTCAGCTGGTCCAGAATGCTGCTGCTAGAATTCTGACCAGAACGAGGAAGTTTGATTACATTACCCCTGTCCTGGCTTCCCTTTATTGGCTCTGAGTTCATGCAAGGGCAGATTTTAAGATCCTCTTATTGACATGTAAAGTTTTACGTGGGCTTGCACCTTCCTACCTGTCTGACTTAATTACACCCTATAACCCACCTCGCACCCCACGCTCTCACGATTCTGGACTATTAGTCATTCCAAGAGTTAAAAAGAAATCCGCTGGCAACCGAGCCTTTTCCTACCGCTCTCCCTTCCTCTGGAATGGTTTACCTACAGAAGTTAGGGAGGCAAACTCCCTCCATACCTTTAAAATGAGACTAAAGACTTATCTATTTTCTTGGACTTATGCATAGAATAATTTTGATCTGACTTTGTTATAGACATGTAAAGCTCTTTGAGACTATAAATAGTGATACTGGGCTCTAAATAAACTTATTATTACTATTATTATTATTATTATTATTATTATTATTATTATTATTATTATTATATGTCAATAACACACTAGTATTGATGATTTAAACTTAAAAATACAGTTGTGAAAGTCCCAAGAAATTTGTGAAAACAGACTATGTGTCAAAATAGTGCTTTTTTGGGTCATCGTCAAAGGTCAGGCCTAGTTCTGGTGACCAACCAAAGCATGTTGTCACAGCCTGCACCTTGCTTTGGACTTTTGTTTTGAAATGTCTTGCGCTCCTGTTCCGTGTGTGTCTCCACCCCTCACCTGATTCTGTTTGTTCCATTTATTAACCTCGTTTTACCCTTGTTAATTTCCACCAATTAGGTTTCCCCAGTTTAGTTCTCCTCTTGTATTTAAGCCCTTGTGTTTGACCTGTCCCTTGTCTATCGTTGTTTGTTTTCGTTTGAAGACACTGTTTGGCGGCACCATTTGTATCCAGTTTTGTTTCCTGTTTGCACCTGTTTATTTATCTACATTTGTAAGTAAAGTCCTCCTTTTTTGTTGCCACCATCACTGCGTCTTGCATTTGGGTCCAGCTCCACTGCACGCCTGACACATGTAGACATTTAATTTCATCTTATATGTCAATAACACAGTGGTATTTATGAAATAAACATAAATATACAGTTGTGGAAGTCCCCAGAAATTTGTGAAAACATTTCAGAAAAAGCGCACTTTGGGTTTGACCACTAAGGTCAGGCCTAGTCCTAGTGATCAACCAAAGGATGTGGACATTTCATATCATCTTATATGTCAATAACACACTAGTATTGATGAAATAAAGATCAAAATACAGTTCAGTGATGCTTGATATCTGGGACAAAACATGTCTGCCAGATAAAACAGTTTTTGGGTAAAAAATGTGCATAATATCATTCATACAAATAACCAAAAGACTAACCAGGACAAAGTTAGCACAACAAAATATCAATTCATGTTGTTTTATAAGTATTTTTTATTCTAAATGATATGATGTGTGACCTGTGCCTGAAAAAACGCTTTTCCTGAAGCATGTCTCATTATATTACAATAGCATAAAAAGAATTAAAAGTAATGTAAAGTGTGTAAAGTAATGTAAACTGTAGTTGAGTAAATAGTTTCATATGTATCAAAAGTTACCATTTAAAAATAACTTTAATGTACTTTCTTGTCAGTTGAACGTGTGTCCTGAGTTTTTGTCAACACCATCAGACATCGGGTATTATTATGGGCAGCTAAAACTCTGAGGACCCCCTTACCACTTTCTTGTTCTTCCTCATGCCAAGAGACCACTCTAGCTCTAGTAAGTTTTTAATATTCTTTTCAATTCATACCTATTTGTCAATAACTCACGTTATAAAATACGAACACTTTGTTATAATGAGGATTATATATTTATGTCACACATGTCTGCTGAATGCCCCTCCTGGAATCGCAACCTTAAGGGGTTTGTGAGCCCCTGTGATCCTGGGAGCTGTGCTGCCTGGAGCATGCAGTTCCTGGTAGGGTCATGCAAGGCAGAGAGGCCTCAGGTGAGGGGCCAAACAAAAAGTGATTCTTAAAGCCCCTATGAACAAAACCCACAGAGAAACAGGCACCTCGCCCGGAACAGGGAGACCAGGGCCCCCTCCTGGAGCCAGGCCTTGGAGGGGAGCTCGTAGGCGAGCGCCTGTTGGCCAGACCTGCCACAGGGTCTGTTCGGGCTCAGCCCGCATGAGCCACTTGGGGCCGCCCTCTCGTGGGCCCACCACTTGCGAGGGGAGAAATAGTAAGTCCAGTCCACTGGGGCCCTCACCCTAACCTGCCACCCATGTGGCATCTCACCCGGGTGGCGGGATGGGGCGAGGGCCCCGGAATACTGGACTTACGGTACAGAAACTGGCTTTTGGTTCGTGGAATGTCACTCTTACCCCTTTTCCACTGCCACGGTGCCGGTGCCGGTGCCTGATCGAGCACCGGGGCCACGCTTTTCCACTGACAGCGTGCACGGCACCACAGAATTGCTGGTCCCAAAAGTTGGAACCGCTGACGTCAGAGGCTATGCAAATAAAAACCATACAAGAACCAATCAGTTCAGCATTTGAAACGTCTGACCAAGTAGCGGTAGGCGAAAGGTATTTGTAGCATGAAAATATATATATGATTAAAAGATGTATGAGCAACAATTTGTGTCTGCATCAATACGGGCTGTTGTTTACATGTTACATGAACGTAGTCGGACCCAGAGTGGTAGAAAAAGACATTCTCTCTCTCAGCTCTAGCTGGTGCAAATAAACCACTGCAGACCTTCATTTCACTCGTTTTAACTTTTGAGCTAGGTGACAGACTTACTATTTTCATGAATTTTGCCCTCCAAGCGAAAAGTTATAGGGCAAAATTTGTGAGGTGTTTCGCTGTGTGGAAGCCTAGCGTAAAAGTAAATTTATAAAAAGCAAGCAGATGCGTTCTGTCCGACATTATTTTTTCCCCATGGAAATTACCCAAACTTTCGCTATGTTGCATTCGGTTCCCAAACCAGTGGAAATGCGGGCCGGTTCTCAAAAGGCACCAAGGCAGCACTGGCTCCACACCGGCACCAGCACCGGCACCAGCACCGTCCTAGTGGAAAAGAGCTATCTGAGGGGGAAGGAGCCAGAACTTGTGCAGGAGGTGGAGCGATACCAACTAGATATAGTCGGGCTCACTTCTATGCACAGTCTTGGCTCTGGAACAAAACTACTGGATGGGGGCTGGACTCTATCCTTCTCCCGAGTTGCCCAGGGTGAGGTGATGGGCAGGCATGGGGTTACTTGTTAGCTCATGACTGAGCGCTGCTGTGTTGGTTTGTCCCAGTGAACAAAAGGGCCACCTCACTGTGACTTGCAGGGGGAAATCTCTGACAGTCGTGATGGCGGATGCGCCAAACGGCAGCTCGGAGTACCCAGCCTTCCTAGAGACACTGGAAGGTGTCCTAGTGAAGACACCATCTGGAGACTCTGTAGTTCTACTGGGAGACTTCAATGCTCACATTGGCAATGATGGAGAAACTTGGAGGGGAATGATTGGGAGGAGCGGCCTACCCGATCTGAACCCGAGTGGTGCTTTGTTGTTGGACTTCTGTGTGAGACATGGACTGTCCATAACGAACACCATGTTCGAGCATAAGGAGGCTCACAAGTGTACGTGGTACCAGAGCTCCTTAGGGCAACGGTCGATGATCGACTCTGTAGTCATATCATCAGACCCATGGCCGTATGTGCTGGACACTCGGGTGAAGAGAGGGGCAGAGCCGTCAACTGTTCACCACCTGGTGATGAGTTCGACCTGATGGCGGGGGAGGCTGCCGGACAGACCTGGTAAATCCAAGCGCATAGTGAAGGTGAACTGGGAACGGCTGGCTGAGGACCCTGTCTGGAAGGTCTTCAACTTACCCCTCTGGAGGAGCTTCTCCCTGATCCCGAGGGAGATTGCGGACATGGAGTCCGAATGGACCCTGTTCAAAGCCTCCATTGTTGAAGCAGCAGCTTTGAGCTGTGACCACAAGGTTGTCAGTGCCTGTCGTGGCGGTAACCAAAGGACCTGGTGGTGGATGCCACCAGTGAGGTAAGCTGTCATGCTGAAGAAGGAGGCCTTCCAGGCTTGGCTAGCTCGGGGGACTCCGGAATTGGCTAAGAGGTACCGGCACACCAAAAGGGCTGCAGCGATGGCAATCATGGAAGCAAAAACTTGGGTATGGGAGGAGTTTGGGGAGGCCATGGAAAAGGATTTTCGGTTGGCTTCAAAGAGGTTCTGGCAAACCGTCAGACGACTCAGGAGGGGCAGGCAGGCTGTTCTTAGCAGGTATGGAGAGGTTCTGACCTTGACTGAGGAAGTGGTCAGATGGTGGAAGGAACACTTTGAGGAGGTCTTAAACCTGACCAACACGCCTTCTGCAGAGGAGGCAGGGCCTGAAGATTTGGGGGGATTGTCACCCATCTCCCTGGCAGAGGTCACTTAGGCAGTTAGGAAATTCCGCAGTTGCAAGGTGCCAGGAGTGGATGAGATTCGCCCTGAAATGCTGAAGGCTATGGATGTTGTTGGGCTGTCATGGCTGACATGCCTGTTCAGTGTTGCGTGGAGGTCGGACATAGTGCCTGTGGAGTGGCAGACGGGGTGATGGTTCCCATTTTTAAAAAGGGAGACTGGAGAGTATGCTCCAATTATCGGGGTATCACGCTGCTCAGCCTCCCTGGGAAAGCCTACTGCAGGGCACTGGAAAGGAGACTGCTGCTGATTGTCAAACCTTGGATCTGGGAGGAACAATGTGGATTCCGTCCTGGGTGTGGAGCAGTGGACCAACTCTTCACCCTTGCACAGATACTGGAGGGATCAAGGGAGTTTGGGAATCTAGTCTACATGTGTTTTGTGGATCTGGAGAAGGCTTATGACCGTGCTCCCCAGGGTGCCCTGTGGGGGGTGCTGCAGGAGTATGAGGTTCCAGGTTCGCTGCTGTGAGCCATTCTGTCCCTGTATAACTGCAGTGAGAGCTGTGTCCATATTCTCGGCATGAAGTCAAGCTCATTCTCAGTGGGCGTTGGACTCTGCCAGGGCAGTACCTTGTCTTCAATCCTGTTCTTGATTTTCATGGACAGGATTTCAAGGTGCAGTCAGGGTGATGTGGTTCTGTTGGCCTCATCAAACTGTGACCTCCAGCATGCATTGGGGTGGTTTGCAGCCGAGTGTGAAGCGGTCGGGATGAGGATCAGCACCTCCAAGTCTGAGGCCATGGTCCTATGCCAGAAAAAAGGTGGCCTTTGGGCACCTAGTCAGGATGCCTCATGGGTGCCTCCCTGTGGACCAACTGGGAGGAGACCCTGGGGCAGACCCAAGGCATGCTGGGAGAATTATATACCTCGGCTGGCCTGGGAACGCCTTGGGATCCTCCAGGGGGAGCTGGTGGATGTGGCTGAGGAAAGGCATGTCTGGGCTACCCTCCTCAACCTGCTGCCACCGCAACCCAGTTCCGGATATGTGACAGAAAATGATGATGATGATGATGATAATGTCTGCTGAATGGCTGTTTGTTCAGTGCTGCCAGCAGTTGTGCAAAGGTTAGAAGGACTTCTCCAGGTTAGCAACCCAGACCACCACCCAGCACCAAGACCAGCACCAGTACCAGAGCCATTTAGTAAGAGCAAACTTGTATTTGTTTATGATTTTCCACAGCTTAAACTGTGTTATGAGCCCAACTTTAAAAAAAAAAAAAAAGAAAAAAAAAAAAGCAGGACGTAGTAACATAAAAAGCCCACACTGTAAGGGAAAAATACTTACAGGTTTAATGATAAATAATGAAAGTCACAAAAATAATGGAACTTGGTGGTCACAAATGACAACAACAAGGAAAACAGAGGACAAAATTAAATAAAACCCTCATGCTTTCTTCCTGGGGTGCAACTTCCCTGGCTCCCATGAAAAGAAAAAGGTGTGATTATTCCGTTCCACTTTCTTACTACACTAACTGAACCTAACCTAAGGTGCTCAAAATAAGTGCCCGCCAACACCAAGAATCAAACCCGTTTACAGAAAAGAAATCAAGTGTTTACAAACTAAGGTGGCATCAACTAATACAAGAGAACAACCAATATTACAGGTAAGGTATTTCCAGCGTCTGCCCGAGGGAAGCGGAGAACAAGAGAGAGAGAGCCATCTTGGAATGGGACGCTTAAATAGGAGAAGCCCCGCCCACAAACGAATCACCGTATCAGGCTCCACCGACAGGAGAACAGACAGACAGGGAAGAGACAGGGGCGGCAGCAACACACAGTTTGGCTAGGTACCCCACAACATCGTAACAACTGTAATGACAATTTTAAGTACAAACCCCAATTTAAAAAAAGTGGTAAATGAGTGGGTAAATGAGATGCAAATAAGAAACAGAAAACAGTCATTTGTAAAATGTATTTAAATAATATAGACAAGGTTTTTCATGTACATGTATATTTATTCTAAAACTGATGACCTGCAATATATTCCAAAAAAGTTGGGACAGTTTAAATACAATTTACAAATCACTACTTTTTGTTTTAATGGCATTTTCCGTACTGTCCCAACATTTTTGGAATTGCCTCGCAGCATTTGACCAAAATGGTTAATGTCATTAACCTTACTGTGTTTATATCAACTGCTTATTCTAATATATGAATCTAATTGCGTGAATATTTCTAGGCACATGTGCACATTATTTGCTGGTATGATGATTATATGTTTAAATACAGCTGCAAGCAGCAATGAAGGGGTCAAGCAGCTCATGGCCACCAGGTAGACAAGTAATCAGAACAACCTCTGCATAACACTCCAGTCCATCACATGGTGAACAGACACATTGAAACCCACTGCCACATTCCACCAAAATTCACTTAGGGCTCCTTTGGCCTGCCATAGATAGCCAATAAAAAAAATGATACCAAGGTGAGTCATTAATAGAATGGCCTACATAGAGTGTTTTTGACTTTTCAGCTTGGATTCTTTACTGTCATGATGCACAAGAACATTAATTGAAATACCTGCTTGTGTCCTGGACTAATGAGTATTTTAGTCTTTTTTTTATGTTTTTTGTGATATAGCACCCCCATGTGGCCAAATTTCATGAAACTTTGCACATATCTAGTACTACCCCTGGCTATGACGTGTACCAAGTTTGGCATCAATCCATGTAAGCATTGCTGAGATATGCTCACTTTCTTTTTTTGAGGCTTCGACATCAAAGTTCATTGGACGACAGCAGCCGTACCATATGTCCTCAGAAAATTCTTTATACAACTTTTGGTCAGGATGCTCTGTAGATGATGTGTACCAAATTTGGTGGTGATAGGATCAATGGTCTAGGACTAGTTAGTAGAAGTAGGGTTCATGAACAATTCAAAATGGTGTAAAATGAATATTTTTGATAGGCTGAGTCCATTTCACTCAGCATGAGACAGGGATTAAGAGGAATCAAAGATGATTGCTCTAAGCTAAACGGTTCAAAAGTTATAGGCAAAAATGTACTCTGAAATTTGGCCTGATGGCGGCGCTAGACTTACTGATGAAACAGCACCAAATTTGTTGGCTGGATACCTAGGGCTGTGCTCTAAGAGAGTGCCAAATTTCTCCTCGTTCCATTAAGGGTTTCTATGGGCTACCATTGAAAACAATTGAAATTTGTTAAAACCAAGATGGCAGACAAACAAAATGGCCGACGCCTAGAGGTCATAATATTCTAGTTAGGGCTTGACACTGTGATCATGCACAAGAACTTTTGTTGAAATATCTGCTTTTGTCTTGGAGTTATGGGTATTTTAATTCATTTTTATGTTTTTCTGGTATAGTGCCACCATGAGGCCAACTTTCGTAAAACTTGGAGGGGACCCATTATATATGCTCTAAATGAAGTGTGCCATGTTTGGCATCAATCCATGCAAGTGTATCCGATGTGTAAATATAATAGGTTTTTTAATTCACCAATAATCCATTTTCAGTTTCTTCATGCACTTTGTTGTTTTTCTGTATACGCGTGCTTGTGTATATGTTTTTCTTTTGGGGAGCTTTTATTTTATTTATTGTAATTTTGTTGTGTGACCTCTGACCATCTTGTGACGTTACTTTGTAAATTCGCGGGTTTCTCCTCAGTCGACTGGACGCTGTAATGAGGAGAGGTAGGTTTGCCCCAATACTCGTGCTGATAGTATGGTAAAACGGAGGTAGAAATACTAAATGGAGGCTAAAATCTTACCCCGAACATGTCACAGATGTTTTTTGTTGATGTAATATTTATTTCGTGTGCATTTTCTTTATTATTTATCATGTGCAGTACTATTACACAGAATGCTAGCCGCCGGTCTCGGGCTAGGCTAGCGGAACGCGTGTTTGGTCTACCCTGTTTAATTTTCTGTTTTGCTTCTCTGTTAGAGACATATGTATGTAGACGATCGCGTGAAGTTTTGTACTGCTGTTTTTGTGTGTCACACAGGTATGTAAGCTCCCCCTTTTTGTTATTTTGTCATGTAAATTTGTTTTGTGTGATTAATCTTGTTTTGCATAAGCATAGTGTATATTTTGTTATAATCTCACATTCTTGTTTAACTTTAATACTAGCTCTCAGCATTTAAAAGAAAAATTCGCGGGTTTCTCCTCAGTCGACTGGATGCTGTAATGAGGAGAGAGACATATGTATGTAGACGATCACGTGAAGTTTTGTACTGCTGTTTTTGTGTGTCACACAGTCAGCTGGACGCTGTAAAAAAAGGAGAGAATAAATGCTGCCCCTTGATTGGTCAACCAGAGACTGTCGTCTTATTATACGTAACATACAACACAACGCAGAGTTCGGTCACACCAGACCGGTCACACAAGCATTGCTGAGATATACTCACTTCCTGTTTTGGCAGCTTCGACATCGAGATTCTTTGGGCAACAGCGGACATATCCTTTGGCCTAGCAAAATTCTTTATATAATTTTTGGTCAGACTGGTCTGTAGATGAGGTGTACCAAATTTGGTGGTGATCGGACCAACGGTCTAGGACTAGTTTGCAAGTAGGTTTTTTGAAAAATTCAAATGGCGGAAAATCTAATTAGGTGACAATTCGACTTGTCGTGACCCAAGGATTTAGGGGAAAAAAGATCACAACTCTTGGACAAACGGTTCAAAAGTTATTTGCAAAAATGTACTTCAAAGTTTGGCCTGTATGGATTGACCCCAAATTTGGGGCATGGATACCTTGGACTGTCCTCTATCAATGTGTCAAATTTCATAAAGATCCACCAAGCAGTTCTATGGGCTACCATAGACTTCCAGAGGAGAAAACGTAATAATAACAGTGAAACATTCTAACAATTAGGCCTACAATAGGGTTCCAGCAGCTTCGCTGCTTGGCCCCTTATTAATTTGAGCCATTGTTTACATTCAAACAGGTGGTGACAAAAGGAGTAGTGGACAGATGTTCTACTTAGAATCCCCAGAAATTTATAAAAGACCTGCTACACGGGCTATACTCAAGACAGTAAGTGACAGAGACACTCAGAGATAGAAGGACAATCATCAAGTGGCAAAGACCTCAAGCCAGCAATTCCCAAAAAGGACTTGGAGGCAATGACAAATATGTTACTAAATAGCCTATAAAATGATTACTAAAAAACTATACATTTCAGGATATTTCCATCAAAAGATTATATACAGTAGATTGCATCATCCCAGCATATGATACATTCTCATCTTGTGTGTGTGTGTGTCCATTACAGGTGCTACCAAAGCCAGATTCCTGTATGTGAGTGACAGCAACGTCAAGGCTTTTATCTGCCAGAAACTCAACAATGCAGCCAAACTGAATAAATAATATATCAACTTTATAATGATTGAGCCTCTGTTCTTCAGTTTAGTCTTAATTTTTATATTTGTTTTAACATTCTGTCCTTATTGCATTGTAGAAAATGGCAGTGAAAGTTACTATGTATGCATTAAATTTACTGTAGGCCTAACATTGTCTGTGGTAAAAATATCACACTATGGTAAAAATACCACAAAATACACTATACAATTACACCATACATGTTTTCACTTTTGTATTGATGGCAGATGGGGGGATCTTTTGTTTATTTTGTTTATCATTTCACCTGGGGGGTTTTCCAGAAACCAGCTTTAGTTAAAACTATGAGTTAGCTAACTAAGAGCAAGCAGTAAACCTCCTAATAGAAGGAGCCCTATGGCTTTGTTTTGGTAGGAGAATGAAGCCATAGGGCTCTTTTATTAGGAGGTTTAATACTTACTTTGAGTTAACTAACTGAGTTTTCACTAAACCAACTTTCTGGAATACCCCCTGGCTGCCTTTTCACTATCCATTAAGAAGTGTAATTGTTCTTTTCGTAAGCTTTTGTACAGTTATGGCTATAGACTCTCCACCTCACTACACTCTTATCTCTGAGTGTAATTCATTTGCCAGAAAAGAGACAAAACACACAATAAACAAATTTAAAGATGAATTTGACTGATAGCATTGTTATTGTTAGGGCTCGAGCACCGAAGGTGCTGCGCCTCTGATGTCCACCGGAGGGTGCATACATCAAAGGTACAAGGCCCTATTGGTTTCATAAGGATTATTATTAGAGGCCAAGTAGCGAAGCTGCTGGAACCCTATTGTACTTGTTAGTGTTCTTCACTCTCATTATTGTTTCCGCCATGGGAGTCTATGGCAGCCCCTAGAACTGTATGGTAAAAAGTTGTGAAATTTGGCACATTGATACAGGACAGTCCAAGGTTTCACGCCCCAAATTTGGGGTCAAGCCATGCATCCCTCTAGCGCCACCAACAGCCCAAATTTCAAGGTACATTTTTGCAACTAACTTTTGAACCCTTTATCCTAGAGTTGTAATCTTTTTCCCCTAAATCCTTGGGTCACGATGAGTCGAGTGCACCCATTGGCGTCTACTGCCGCCTAATTAGATTTTCTGCCATTTTGAATTTTTTGAAAAACCTACTTTTGCACACTAGTCCTAGACCATTGATCTGATCACCACCAAATTTGGTACACCTCATCAACAAGGTAGTCTGATCAAAAGCTACCAAAAGAATTTTGCTAGGTCAAAGGATATGGCTGCTGTCGTCCAAAGAATTTCTTTTTTTTTTTTGGCAAGATGATGAAAGGGAGGAAGTAAGATTTCATAGGGGGATTGTAATGTGTGTGTGTGTGTGTGTGTGTGTGTTGGTGAAGTTAGTTAATGGGGAAGTCTAATGAGCTGATAAAAGAACCCCAAATGTGTGAGATTTTATGATGGGATGAAATTTGTTCCATGGATATGTAATCTTTGAGGAGGTTTGACCATTGTGTGATGCTTAATGCATTCCTAGTTTTCCAGTTTAGGAGGATTGATTTCTTGGCGATAGTTAAGGTGATGAGTATAGTTTTTGGGTTCTGGATTGGTGGTTTAATTACTGAGAGATCTCCGAGTAGACAGAGGGATGGTGATAGTGGAATGCTACAGCTCATTACAAGAGAAATTTTGTCAATGACTTGTTGCCAGAAATGTTCAGTTGGAGGGCATAGCCAGGTTGAGTGGAGATAATTATCTGGGATGTTTAGTGAGCAGTGTGAGCATGTGTCATAGTCTGTGAGTCCCATTTTATACATCCTGTGCTGAGTGATGTGTGCTCTGTGTATTACCTTGTACTGTATTAGTTGTAGGTTGGTATTTTTTGTCATTGTAAAGGTGTTCCTGCAGAGTCTGTGGTGGATATTAGTTTATATAATTTTTAAAGAATTTTCTTCTGGTTGGTTATTTTTTTTTATTTCTTCTACAAGTGGGGGAGGTAGTAAGTTGTTATTTGATAACTGATTTTGGTTTTTAAAATAGACTTTAATTGAAGGTATTGAAGATATTGTTCTTTCCCTACGTCGTAGTTTTGGACCAGATGTTGAAAAGCGATAAAATTGTTATTCTGGAAAAGATGGTGGAGGTGCGTGATACCCCTTTGTTTCCATGTGTTGAAGATAAGTGGTGTCTTGTTGAGTAGAAAGTGAGGGTTGTGCCAAATTGGAGTATATTTACAGGGTTTCATTTCAGATTTGAAGATTTTGTTAATTTTCAACCAGGCTGTCAGAGTTGTTGAAATTACTGTGTTATTAAAGCAGTCATGGTGTTTTATCGTGTTGCTGAGAACCAGGAGGTCGGATATTGAGAGGTTTGATGAATAGGGCAAAAAGCGGTGGAGAGAGTGGGCATCCTTGTCTGGTTCCCCTGTACAGTGTGAAGCTCTGTGATGTTAACCCATTAGTAACAACTGTAGCCATGGGCGAACTGTACAGAATTCTTATCCACTGGAGGAATGACTCTCCAAAACCAAGTCTGTGTAGTGTTGCAAGTAAGAATTTCCAGTTTACTCTATCGAAAGCTTTTTCTGCATCGAATGATACTCTTATTGTTTTCAATTTGTTTTGTTTTGATACATTAATTAGATTAAGTAATCTGCGCATGTTGTTTAAAGAGTGTCTTCCTTTAATGAAGCCAGTTTGATCTGAGTGGATTAATGACGGGATTACAGTTTCAATTCGGGTGGCTAGTGCTTTGCTGATGATTTTGATATCTGTGTTGATGAGCGATAGTGGGTGGTAGCTGGAACAGAGAGTTGGGTTTTGTTTAAGTTTTGTTTAATACTGAGTACCATTCTGTACAACAGTGGTAAGATTGTACTCCAAAAATGTTTATAAAACTCGGCAGGAAAGCCGTCAGGTCCTGGAGCTTTATTGTTTGGCATCTTATTAACTGCTTTGTGGAGTTCATTAGGTGTTATTGGTGTGTCCAGTTCATCTGCTTGTTCCTTATTAAGTCGGAGAAGTTCTATATTACTGAGGAAGGCGTTCTTTGTCAGGTGTATATAATTTGTTGTAGAATTCTCTGAATGCGTCATTTATGTCTTGGGGTGTTGTCCAAAGAATTTCGATAGCGAAGCTGCCAAATCAGGAAGTGAGCATATCTCAGTAATACTCAGATGGACTGATGCCAAACTTGGCACACTTCATTGAGAGGGGGACTACTGGGTACCCACCAGGTTTCATGAAATTTGGCCACATGGTGGCGCTACACCAGAAAAACACATTAAAATGTATTAGAATACCCATAACTCCAAGACAAAAGCAGATATTACAACGAAACTACATGTACATGATCACCGTGTCAAGCCCTAACTAGAATATTATGACCTCTAGCTGTCGGCCTTTTAGCTTGTTGGCCATCTTGCTTTTAATAAATTTCAATTGTTTTCAATGGTAGCCCATAGAAGCCCTTGTTGCATCCTGGTGAAGTCTAGCAACCTGATAGGGCACAGCCCTAGGAATCCAGCCACCAAACTAGGTGTCATTCTGTCGCTAACGCTAGCGCCACCAATAGGCCAAATTTCAGAGTGCATTTTTGCCTATAATTTTTGAACCGTTTGGCCTAGAGCAGTCATCTTTGATTCCTCTTAGTCCCTGTCTCATGCTGAGTGAAATGGACTAAATTTTTCAAAAATCACCGTATTTCATTTCCCGCCATTTTGAACTGTTCATGAACCATACTTTTGTGAACTAGCCCTAGACCATTGATCCTATCACCACCAAATTAGATACACATGATCTACGGAGGAGCCTGGCCAGAAGTTGTATAAAGAATTTTGCTAGGACAAACGATATGGCTGCTGTTGTCCAATAAAATTCAATGGTGGAGCCTCTAAAACAAGAAGTCAGCCTATCTCAGCAATACTTGCATGGATCGATGCCAAACTTGGTACATCTTGTTGGGCGGACACTGTGCAGCTTTCAGAAAGAAAAGGACATTTGTTAACCTTAAGTGTTCCTTAGTAATTAAAGTTGCAGTTGTGTAAACTCTCTTCCTCTTTTTCACCCTTCTTTGTCTATTTCTATCACCCTCACTCTGCCTCTCTATCCCTATCCCCTTTGATCCCAGTTCTCTCTTCATGGCCCAGGCCTCCCTGCATGCAGGACCAATGCATATCAAAGCAGAGACCACTCGCTGTAACACCTAACAGACGCCAGGCTTGATGTTTTAGCGCAGCAACCCGCAGACCATTTGCTCCAATGCTGATAATGTTTAATTGTGAGGGAGACTAGATCACCTCGGGTGGTTAGTTTCCCTGTGAGAATGGAATTCAGACCATGTCACAGGCCCCATCTGCATTGCTCCACTCGGGCACAAACTATGTAGAACAAAAGAAAAATGAAACTAACCATACGATATTATCAGTTAAATATGCATATTGAGTCATAACTGTTCATATAGTCATAAACGCGCGGTAAAACTTAAAAATAGCCAGGAGCCAAGTCATGAGCAGTTAATTGTATGACCATCGGTGTAACTGTGCTGTTTTTAATGGTAAAGAAACCATATTTGGTCTTGATTGGGAGCATAAAATGCGGTAGATTCGAGTATGCGGACGTAATTTTACTATTCTTTAATGGGAAAAAGTTATGTAAAATTATTTAAACCGAGCTCAAATTAATACTTCCCAAATTCCATGGAGTTTCTCCTCCTTTCAGGCAGAGACACCCCCAAAAGGATAGCAGCACCCCCCATCTGCAAATCAGATAAAATGCCAAACTCTCTGCTATCCTACAGTTCAGTTCAGCTGCGCCAAAGTTCAGTTCAGCTGCGGTAAGGTTCACTAACCAGGAGCCAAGTCACGAGCAGCTAATTTTATGACCATCAGTATAACTGTGCTGTTTATAATGATAAATAAACCATATTTGGTCTTGTTCGGAAGCATAAAATGTGGCAGATGTGAGTATGCAGATGTAATTTTACTATTCTTTAACGGGAAAACGTTAAATTATAAATAATTAAAGTAAAATGATTACAACCAAGCTCAAAATAATACTAATATCTAAATTTCAATGAGGGTCTCCTCCCTTTAGGCAGAGACACCCCCAAAAGGACAGTAGCACCCCCCATCTGCAAATCAGAAAAAATGCCAGCCTCCCTGCCATCCTACGGTTCAGCTACGCTATGGTTCTGACACGCTAGTTCGGCTTAGCGTCAATTGAGCTCCGGTTGTTTCAGCTGTTATGTACGTCCGTTCTGATCTGCTCGTCTCCACGAGGAATCGGCCCAGGCTCACCGCTACGGAAGATCCGCGGCGCTAAAAGACTTTCCTGGCACCGACACGAAATCTCGCTCACAGTCTCCTTCTGCCAACCTCGGTAACTCCGCTCTCTCATACCTGAACGTGGCTGGGCCTGCTCTTCTTCTTCCTCATCCCTTTTCTCTCCCTTCCTCACAACCCCTTTTTGTGTGTAAGTAACTCCACTAGAACATCACCCAGATAGTTCTTTTGGTTAAGCGTGCCTTCTCGTGAGTAATGCCTCATGCTCGCGTAGTTGTTCATTCATACATACTTTAGGTAACGAGGATATTGTTATGGTCTACCGTTAGTTGTTTGTCTGCTTGTTAGTAGTTTAGATGCTGTTGTATGTGTGTGTATAGCAGATGTGCCTTAATTCCACCTGATTTCCAATTTATTCAACATTAGATTCATTCTGTACCGTTTGAATTTGATTGTTGTAATAAACGTGTGTGTCTGTAGTCCTACTCTTTGAGTACGTGATAAATTATTTCCTAGTTACTGAATGTGGTGATCCAGGAACTTAGTTAGCTAGAAGTATTGAATTCAAAGAGTATTATTGTACCTGCTACTTTAATGCTGTTATTTATTATATGTACGGCTAATGAAGAGGTATTCGGAATAATTTCTAGGTTCAGTGTTCAGAGCGCTGAGCTATAAATAGAGTTTTTCAGAATATCTGTAATTTCACTGGGTTCAGGTTCCAAAAATAAGGTTATGGTTACAGCAAAGTGATATTAGTATTAAGTCTAGTATTCACAGTGAACCATTAACCAGATTTTCCTCATACCATTGGCACGACAGAAATGTTAAAGAAAAAATTGCACATAGTAATTTAGAAACTTTCATAAGCAAGTACTTTCACTACGTATTTAAGCCTATGCATTTATGCGTGTGCACAAAGGAAATGGTTAATCTAAAAAAGTCCACCTGTCCATGGTACTACTTTGGCAGATTGCTTGGTTCACATAAAAATGATTCTGTTGGTAAGACCAAATCCTTTTAGCTGTTGCTATGACCATGTAATTTGGAACACACATCAGATGTGAGTGCATTGTTGGATAAAATGGACAAAATGTCACAGATCGCGAATTGCCGGAGGTGTGAGGGCCCACCATCGCTGCATGCGGCTATATTTATTTTGTTCAAATTTTTCCATAGATATTGTGATATCGTCATCATGAATTCTTTTGACCATGATAATCATGTAGTGAAAATCTGATATTGTGACAGCCCTAGTATGCGGTAAATAAAAAATAAAAATTTTGCAGTACAGGACAGTTACCTGGATGATGTACTACTTTGGTGGAATTTTCCAGTATACAGGCTATGTTCGAAATGCCATACCGGCATAGGCGGAAATCCTGACCTGCCCCCCCCCCCCCCCCTTCCTGAGGGCTGTCCCCCTCAATATATCATTGTAAACCTAACTACAGTATGTAAATTTAAATACTAAAATAATATGTACTGAAAGCACTTGTGCAAATTATAAATGCAAAACTGTGTGGTTTTAAGTTTCGAATGATTCCGTCCCCCCTCTGCCTCATAGTGGTTTGGTCCACTGCCTGCTATCCCCGATCCCACACACATTAGCCTGGTAGCGAATTTCCAAAATGTAGTCTGGCAGGGGAAGACTCATTAAGTGCTACCTGATTGGCCGATACAATGTCCCTGCTCTGACACATCGCCTATGTGCATAAAGCCTTTCAAAAGCATGGCAACCCTAAACTGTTGTCATCACAGAATTCACTCCTCAGGAGATTTGACATCAGACATTCTAAAGTGCTTCAAGAAGTATGTACATGTTAACCATGCATTATTTTTGTGAACTGGTAGCAACTTTAAAATTAGCGATGTTTTAAAGTTTCAAATCAAGAGATCATTTTCTGTTTTGTTTTCCTCAGAAAGAGCATGACAATTAAGTGGTCATATTTCCCAGAAACTTGACAGTAAATTTGTGGGTTGTTACATTTTGTAAGTGAATGTACTATAATTAGTTGATCAGGTACTCGAAATGTTACGCTCTCCAGTAAGTACTGAGGCATAATCTTTCCTAACCAATATTTGATAAAGTCAGCCGTCAGTTGCACAAAGCAAAATCAAAATGGAACTCTAAGTCTGTGGTTACAGTTTTTAAAAGCATGGCAGTTGCTTTGATTGTATCTCTTGACTATAAGGTGTAGGCAAGTCTCCCTAAGATAAGGTCCAGTGTCCCCTTTAAATGATTATGTTAATTAGTGGACCATCAAAACATGCAAAAACAGTGATCTCTACTCAGTGTTTGGGGTTGCCACATAATGAAAAATCATGTCTTAAGAAATCAGCCATGAGCGAGAGTTAGTGTTTGATTCTTTGAGTCTTACAGTGGATGATTGACATGTGTCAGAGCGGGAACGTTTTACCGGCTAATCAGATAGCGCTTCTTTTATGAATATTAATGAGACCTCCCCTGCCATACTACATTTCAGAAATACGCAGCCCAATACCAGTGGCTGACCTAGTAAGTAGCTACTTTGCTAATGTTCATTTAAAACAGCGGATGTGTCAAACATGTTTCTGTACCTCTACTCAGCCGAATAACACACATTTACATTTGTAACCACACTGCATCTTGTTTGCTCCATTACCTCGCAGTTTACACATTGACAACAAAACATTACAGATCTGTTTCTTCAGTTACACTAAATCTGATTAAACTTTAGCTTTATTATCTTTAGATCAGTTAATGGGAGTTGCTTCTCTCCTCCTACTGTAAATAACCTGCATGCTTCGTGTGTGTTTGTCAGCCAGCCAAAATGGCAGAGAAAAGGAAAACGGACATATGATCAACATCTTTTGGCATCTTTTGTGTCCCCCTCAAGAGTTGCTCTTGAGAATTTTTTCTGTTTATTGTCTCTCCCCTCCACCTGAATAGTGAAATGAAATTTCCGCCCATGCATACAGGTGTACTACTTATTGCATTCTGGCCCATTATACACTGTGTACTGCACACTACTCCCCACCCTAGTGCACAGTATAATATGCAAGTATGAGAACTTTCATGTAGTCCACTACAAAGTCATGTGACTGGCGCTGTCTACCATATTTTTTTACATTTTTGGAAAGCTGGAAATCACCGCGTTGCATCTAGGGTGCAACGGCTGGTTGAGAAGGGCCTTACCGCAGAGCCGCAGTTCCACCCAAGCAGTTTCAGGCCAGGGGCCGACTGTCTAACCCTAACCCTAACCATAACCATAAAAGATTCAAAAGTGCTTATGACACTAGTGTTGTTTTATTTCAGTATTATATCACAAATTCATCTGAAACGCACCTAAAATGATTGAAATGTTGATTAGCCTAACAGTCACTAAGATAAACCAAAACAAGTGTCGGCACATGTGCTGAATGCCACTGGCCTAAAACTGCTGGTGTGAAACTGCTGTTTGGTGTAAAACTGCGGCTCTGCAGACAGATACTATAGAGGAGGGAGGAGGAGAGGGACGAAGTGAGCTCTGGCTGTATACTGGAAATATACTCTTTGTTTAAGAGATCAGAAGGCAAAGATTAGGTCCGTACCCTTCACTTAGATAATGTCAAACACAGTGAAAACTGCGGAATCTGTGGAATCTCTTACCATCTTCTGCAGGAAACTGAAAATCCACCTCTTTAGAATCCACCTGTCCCCCACTGCCTAACCCTCCCTTCCCCTAAAAAAAAAAAAAAAAGAAAAAAAAAAAAGGCTAGTATTCCAGGGGCGCAATACGAAGGGGCAAATTGACGATCAGTCTTATTGTGATCTCTGCTCATGAGGTATTAGAAATCCGACTGATGCACTGATTGTAAGTCGCTTTGGCTAAAAGCGTCTGCCAAATAACAAAATTGTAAATTGTAAATTGTAAAATAACAAAAATCGTTTTAAGAGAACAAACATGCAAATACTGAGAAATATCAGGAGCTTAAGGCCAGTACAAAACTATGACATTTTCACAGTTAAGACTGAGCATCAAACAGAGACTGATGAGGAACTTACATAAGGAAAAACAAGATATAAGTGCAACCAGTGATCTAAGTAGTGTTGTCACCATACCAAAATTATGACTTTGATACAATACCTGCATAAATATCTCGATACCGATACTGAAATGATACCACAGCAAAAACCTAAAACATCAGGAAAAGTAATGGAATAACAGATGACAGAACACAGCAGAACAGAGCCTTTGCTTTTTTATTAATTAAAAAAACCCCCAGAAACTGTCAGTGCAAGGCAGTGGAAGATGTGAAAAGAAGCCATACAACAACAGGAGTGAATTGGATTATTGTAAATAATGAGATTAAGATCATAGTGTTATTAAAGCTTTCACATGTGTTGGGGAGAACTCTCAGCCTGGGCCAGATATGGCTAGGATTCTAACCACACTGTTCACTTACTTTCAAAATAAATAATCAAAGTCTTCAGAGTCTGATGCAGTATACATTTATTGTATGTATTCAAAGCGTACAACAAACGGAGCCGGTCCCAGGAGTGGCTGACTTAACCGGCACACATCACCTACATTTATACAAAAATCATATCAAAGTTTATCCAATGACAGTTAAGACAGTCATTAGAGTTTCAAGTTATTTAGAGCCCAGTATCACTGTTTACAGTCTCAAAGGGCTTTACATGTCTAATAGGGGCCATGGTTGGAGCTTTTATTTGTTTTTGATCATCGCTGGCTCGGTCTTTGAGTTGGGTAACTTAAAGGAGCGGTCCGAGTCCATTCTGTGACAAAAAGACGAGGGTACTTTTTGTTGTCGCCCTCTTGCCCTGCCATCCACAGACATCTACCAGTGATTTCTCTCTACTAGTCATAGAGACTCTCGAGGTACTGGGTTCCAATTTATTTATTTATTTATTTATTTATTTAAATTTACTACACACCTACCTGTCCTTGGATATTCTGTGGACCACAGACTGATGCATATTGGACGGACTCACTTACGAGAAGTATAATTTATTGTGACAGTCAATTGTATCCTGTAATTACTAACGCTGATTAGACGATGTTATACTTTGTATCTTTATCGACAGATGTTTTACTGTATTAGTAGTTTGAAAGAGTGAATGAGAGAGTGAGTGGGCATTAGGCTGTTTCTGTTTATTGAAGTTGTAAATGTTAAGTCTATTTCCGTGCTTTATCTAACTAATGCTATTTTAATATTTAATGTGGTTTAACTATTTAAACAAAGACATTTAATATTATTTATTGATTTAGTTAGTTATTTATTTAGCTGCTATTTAACAATTTTAATAAATATTCTTGAATTTTCACCAACAGGCCTTTTGGTTTTGAGTAAGTGTCCTATCCAGGAAGTGAGTGATATCTCTCCATAACACATACAGAGACACAGTATTAGTGGTGCTTTTATCTGCATATACACACACTCACTCACACACTTTTGATAGTGGAACAACACCCCTGCTACACATGCCACAACAAACAAAACAGGACGGCACCCCCTGACTTAAGCCTCATGGTGGGCAAGAAGACACTCCATAAAAACCCAGGTGTAACAGGAAAAACAGGGAAAAATTGGGAGAAAGCTTGAGAAGGACCACAGAGAGAGGAGACCCCTTCTTGGCCAGACAGGTGTGCAGTAGGTGCCGTCCCAGCGGGCAATTACAGTTTCAAGTAAATACAATCAGAACATAAACAAAGGGAATGGCGATGCTGACAGGAGGCTGACAGGGGGATGAAAGATGGGAACATCAGGATGGATCGGTCCGGAGGGCAGGGGGAGTCAGGATCACCTTCCCACCCTCTTTGCCTATCTTGCTAGACACCATCATTTCCTAATGACGTAGTCAGGAACTGACACCTTGACCTAGTTCAATAATAAGTGAGGATACTGTCTCACACTAACACCTGTGATGATAAAATACAAAAATTAATGAGCGCTTGTAAGAGAATACAAAGAATAAATGAAGACGGTGTTTCATGCTATCGCTCATGATGATAAAGGATAAATAGGCATACAGAGAATAAAAGAGAATAAAAACACTATTACACACTTGATTCACACCTGCTTGGTCTCAACTAAGAATAAATGAGAATACTGTTGGAAATACAAAGAATAACTGAGAGCACTGTTTCAATTTATCATAGTGGCTATATTCCTACACAGTCAGTCTTCTTATTTTCTCCAAAAAAACTCACACCATGTAACCTTGAATATCTGAGCATCAGCACTCTCTGCACAGAGACAAACTCAAATTACCTTTTCTATTCCTCCATTCACAGATCACATCTTTATAAAAGAACACACATTTACTTTAATATAAATTACTATATAGTTATGAATTCATGATACAAAATGTTTATATTGATTAACTCACACAAAAATGGCTACATAGCTGTTACAGTGTTTTTTCGAAGACCAAGAAACATTTTTCCTCCAACACATGGTATGCAGTAATCGGATGTCCCCTATACCTGAGGTTGTGATTTCTTTGATAGTTAACTTTATATTTGCAACCAGATATCACTTATTAAACATCATTCAGTAAGACTCAATACACCTCCCTGGCGGAGGTCTGCGCTCTATTTAGCGCATTTTCTAGTAACAGAAATAATTATTGACAAAAATGTACATGCCATGATTACCACTACCAGTGCTGATTGAGTATAAATTGATCATTTATAACTGGTGTTGTTTGATCTGCATACTTGTGAATGCCTGATTTTTAGCAGCTTGCAAGTTATGGTAAAGTTAACATTTCCCGTGTGAATGTTGCATTTGCATATATGTAGCAGTGGGGAGATTATGCCACCGCCTTGTAGGGGTATCTGTAAGACCCTATCTAGGAAGACTGAGTAGTGACAGGCAGAGCTGTGGAGTCGGTACACAAAACCTTTGACTCCGACTCCTCAATTTATGGTACTGCTGACTCCGAATCCAACTCCACTAACCCAATTTTGCTATCAACTCTGACTCCATAGCGCTGCTTTATTATTAAGCAGTGCTGTGGAGTCAGTACACAAAACCTTTGACCCCGACTTCTCAATTTATGGTACCACCAACTCTGATTCCAGTAACCCACTTTTGCGTCCGACTCCACAGCCCTGGATCTGAGTCCCCACACCCAATGCTTTTAACCTCAGTACTCACATGTGTAAGTATGTTTGTACCTATCCTGCTGCAAAGAATGGTTAGTGTGTGTATGCTAGAAGATGTGGCAAGGGTGGCTTTAGGAAATATCTGTGACAAGGCGGCAACCTGAAGTGTATAGTGTCTGCTAAGTGAACTGTCAGTTAAACATGGCAATAGACCCGCCCTCCCCAGATTTAGCAAGACAGGTGACACACCCCTAGTCCTAGGCAAAGATATCACAAAATAACATGAACAGTTGGTAAAAGCAAAACTAGAATAATTTCTAACATCAATTTCAATACCTTTTCCTTTGTCTCTGTATATTTAGAAAAAGGGTTAATTATGTCAATACCAGTGAAATAGAATGTAAACTGGGGGTGCTATCTTGTAAATAATTAGAATCAGAATCAGAATTTTCTTTATTGCCAAGTAGTATAAGCAACCAGTACTGTAAAACAGACAAGGAACAAAAATCAGTGCAAAAGCTGTTCAATGTACAGAAGTACTATAAAGGCTATAATGTAATATATTACAAGAGGTAGAAAAAAATATATAGGGAGTGTGCTGAAATATACAATATAATATATTAAGATGTGCACGTAGAGTTGACAGATGACTGAGCATTATAAGTAATGTAGACATAATGTAACAGATGTGCAAACAAGCATTAGTATGTGTAGAGTCTCGGAGGGGGGAAAGGGGCAGAGTCTCTGTCAGCGGAGGTCAGGGGGTTTGTTGGTGAGTTCAACTGCTGAGGGGAAGAAGCTGTTTTTGTAATATGTGGTTCTGGTCTTGATAGATCTCAGTCGCTTGCTGGAGGGTAGTGTTTTGAACAGGCCATATCCAGGATGGGAGGGGTCACCTTCAATCTTTACTGCTTGCCTCAGGGTCCTGGAGACGTGCAGATCCTGGAGGGATGGCAGATTGCATCCAATCACCTTCTCTGCAGAGCAGATGATACGCTGCAGTCTGCCCTTGTCCTTGGCAGTGGCAGCAGTGTACCAGACAGTGATGGAGCAGGTGAGGATGGACTTGATGATGGCAGTGTAGAAGTGCACCATCATTGTCCTTGGCAGGTTGAACTTCTTCAGCTGCTATAGGAAGTACTTCCTCTGCTGGGCTTTTTTGATGAGGGAGCTGTTCAGCTCCCACTTGAGGTCCTGGGAGATGATGATGCCCAGGAAGCGGAAGGACTCCGCAGTGTTGACCGGGGAGTCATGCAAAGTGATGGGGGGGTGGAGCTGGATTGCGCCTGAAGTCCACTACCATCTCCACTGACTTTAGGATGTTGAGCTCTTGATTGTTCTGGCTACACCAGGTCACCAGATGATCAATTTCCCACCTGTAGAAGGTCTCATCCCCTCCAGAGATTAGTCCAATGAGGGTGGTGTCATCCAAAAACTTCAGGAGCTTGACGGATTCGTGACTGGAAGTGCAGCTGTTAGTGTACAGGGAGAAGAGAAGGGGGGACAGGACGCAGCCTTGAGGGGAACCGGTGCTTATGCTCCGGGGGTTGGAGACATGCTTCCCCAGCTCTACATATTGCTTCCTGTTAGACAGGAAGTCAGTGATCCACCTGCAGGTGGAGTTCGGCACACCCAGCTGGGAGAGCTTGTCCTGGAGCAGAGAGCTGGGACGATCGTATTGAATGCGTTGCTGAAGTCCACAAACAGGATTCTAGTGTATGATCCAGGAGATTCAAGGTGCTGATGGTCTTAGAGTGCATGTGCATGCAGCGACCAGCAGTGAGAGTTTGGCATCCTTGTGTTGTTGTTAATGTTTTATATGTATTTTATACTTGTTTTTAAAAGTTCTTACGTGTCCTTCCATTCTTAAATCAATCACTGAGTGTCATTATGATTGAGTGCTCCTAGTTCCGCTAATCTAAGACGGTTCCTCTTGTAGGTACAATTGCAGTCCTAACACAGGGACACCAAAAGATGTAGGTGTGATAGGATTAATAAATCAGTCTCACAAAATTTATTAACCATTAATTTGGGTGTTCAATATTTTATTAATTAAACAACTAAGATTAATGGGATAAGCTAGCTGTAACACTGTGCTACAGTCTTAGAGAGTATTGCAGTACTAATGTATTACAATTACACTACTAAATCCATAACACTCATGAACAACCAGGTTGGTGAAGGTAATTGGGAGTGCTTTGATGGCAGAGGTTGGCATTCAGTGAATACTGTGGCATAAACAGACAGGACAACAGTTTATTTCATAGATACTATTTATTAACATAATCAATACTACTTGGCAAACTAATACTGATATGGTACAATCAATAATCAGCAGCAAATAGAATGATCAAAGGGTAAATAGTAACAAAATGGTAATGAGTCTATGTACAGGTATTCAGTGTAGGACTGAATGAGTGTTAGACCAGAGATGAGTGAGTGTGTGTGTGTGTGTGTGTGTGTGTGAGAGAGAGAGAGAGAGACTGTGCGTGTATGTGGGCGTGTGCCCAGCTGCACACTGAAGAGAGAGGGAGGAGTTCTTTAGAGAGAGGCTGTGCGCAGGCACACAGAAGAGAGGAGGAGGAGCGAGGGAGAGAGGCTGTGCGCAGGCGCACAGGCAAGAGGTATGCGTGGTATGAGGATTTAATGCTAGGCACCAACTAGAGTGGGGGAGGGCAACGAGAAGCGCATGTGTGCGAGAGACTAAAGAATGTCTAACTTGAGAGCTAGTCTCAAGTAAGTAGGCCCTAAACTCAACAACTCTACCCAACCCTTAAGTCACGCTGCAATCCCAATGGTGGAGGTGTGCAATCACAAAAAGGGAGTTAGGGAGAGAGAGAACGCATGCCAGATCTATCCTTCATTAGTTGTGACCAAAAGAAAATAGCAAACGGCTAAAAACCGCATAGTACATGAAATACAGTGTGTACATTTAAATCATAAAAGAATTCAAATAACAACACTTCCTTCACGTTAACTGCATATAATCTTAGGACTAAAGTGTGCCCAGATGCCAGCCTTACTTTAAATAGCTCATTGCGTGGCGACCGAAGATGCGTCTTTGGTGGCTTGATGAGCAGGGCAATTCACAAGACCAGGGAGGTTCCTTTCCTTGTCACTTGAAGACCTTTGGGGCTCAGTGGCTCGTACGATGATCTTGAAGGGTTCTTGATTTAGTTAATCGACGTTTAAAGAAGTAAAAAGGGATCCCATCGCCTTTTCTTCGGTCGAAAACTGTGCGCGTTACAGTGTAACTAGCCGGTAGAAGTTAAAGTTGCAACTGTGCGAGAGAAAGTACATTAAACTTTGGTTGCACAAATATCTCGCTTCGTTGTTACTTTGTTCTTTCCTTCGGCAGAGGAACAGAGACACCCGCTGCTAGCGAGCTGCTGCTAGAGTGAGCCGCTGCTAGGGAGTTGCAGAATTGAAGAGCTGGAAAGAGAGAGAGTTTGGAATTTTCCATGGTTTTATGGCGAAAATTGCGTCATCACTGTATATGGTATCTGGCTCCATTGCTGTATCCAATACCGTTACAGTGAAATCTGAGAAGATGGGTACAGATTACCCATGCAGTCAAGCAGGGAATTATGGGTAATATGGTCTACGGGCCTGACGACCCCTACACTCTTTATCCGGCCGCTTTATGGATTCTGTTATATCTGCCAGCAATATCACTGGGACACAGTATACCAGAGATATGCTGCTGCAGCTGAATCTTGTGAGTGTAGCTGGCGTGACAAATATCATGTTACTGTTAACTGACTTTATTCTGAGAGATTCTCATGCAACCTGTGCTGCAACAAGGAATAAGAAGAGGAGGTGGGGTAAACGAGGAGGTGTCAGACTACACTTGAGAAAACAGCGGCTCACCCGAATTCCTCTGCCCTCGATGATCATGGGCAACCTACAGTCCCTTAGGAACAAGGTGGACAAACTACAGGGGAACGTTCATTACCAGAAGGACATCAGAGACTGCTGCGTCATGGCCTTCACTGAGACATGGCTCACTGAACACGACCAGGACATCAACCTGTTTATCAATGGTTTTGGAGTGCCATTGCGGCTTGACCAAAAGGCTGAAGTGATAGGGACAACTCAAGGAGGTGGGATGTGTTTATATTTTAACAAAGATACTGTAGCTCTGTGACTGGCAGAGAACGCATTTGTATGCCAGATGTTGAACACTTATCGGTATCGTTATGTCCTTTCTACCGGCCCCGAGAGTTTTCACAACTTTTTATAACAATAGTGTACATACACTCGAAGGCAAATGCCACCTCTGCCTCTAGCACTACCTTTGATGTACTAAAGTCAACTTCACCTGATGCACCAAACTTCATATTGGGTGATTTTAACCATGTCTCCCTTAAAAAGACATTCACAAACTTTTACCAGGCAGGATAAGACATTAGATCTTTGTTATGGGCCAGTGAAGGACACCTATAAATCACTCCAACTACCTCCCCTGGGTTCAGCGGATCATAACTGTGTACATCTACTGCCCATATATAAAACGGTTTTAAAGAGAGTGAAAGCAGAGACAAAGGTCATAAAGGACTGGACAGAAGAATCTGTGCTTTGCCTGCAAGAATGTTATGACTGCACTGATTGGGACATGTTTAAACAGTCTTGTGATGATGATTTGGACAAACTTGTTGATGTAACATGTTCATATGTTGACTTTTTTGGAGGTATGATCATTCCTTGTAAACAAGTTAAAATTTACCCTAACAAACCATGGGTGACCGAATTCGTCCAGCATACAGAAAAAGAAATGTGCTTTTAAACAGGGAGTAGTCTCTGATCTCAAAATAGCCTCCAAGGAGCTGAAAATAGAAATATTAAAAGCAAAACAGAATTATAAAAATGAACTAGAGATCAAGATGGCTTTGAATAACATTGGTTCCGCTTGGTCTAGCATGAAAACTATAATAGGCCTGCAGAATCCAATGATCAGCAGTAAGATCACCCTGGATGGCTTCAATTCAGATACTGAGCTTGCTAATGCTCTTAATTGTTTTTATAATCATTTTGATACCTTTGATTTTAGTAACGAAATTCAGGAACTGAATTACAAACTAGTGGATAACCAGCACTTTTACATAGGCCAATAGGATGTGGAGCAGGTCTTCCGCTCAGTAAGAGTAAATAAGAGTCATGGACCTGACAACATTTGTGGTTATTAACTTAAATCTTGTGCAAAAGGTCTGAGTCCTGTATTCCATTACATTTTTAAGTCTTTACAAGTACAGCATGTACCTAAGGTCTGGAAGGATGCTGTGGTAGTTCCTATTCCCAAATCCAGTTGCCCCAAAACCCTTAATGATTTTAGACTGGTTGCCCTCACATCAATTTTAATGAAGACCCTTGAAAAATTGGTAAGGTCAGAAATAAGGAAAACGGAGCAAGCACTTGATCCCATGCAGTTTGCTTATCGGCCACATAGAGGAGTAGAGGATTCCACAGTCACATTGCTTAACTTAATTGTTAAACACTTGGAGGGAAATAGGTCTTATGCTAGACTTTTGTGTGTTGATTCTTCCTCTGCTTTTAACACAATTCAACCCCACATTTTAACCAATA
Organism: Chanos chanos; assembly: GCF_902362185.1. NCBI lineage: Eukaryota > Metazoa > Chordata > Actinopteri > Gonorynchiformes > Chanidae > Chanos > Chanos chanos. The sequence continues at coordinate 28,488,895 of NC_044499.1, read as the reverse complement.
GGCTTTCAGAACAATTTGACTTTAGTTATAATCTTGTGGGCTGGATTCCTGACTTTTTAACTAATAGGACACAAAGAGTTAGGGTAAATGGAAAACTGTCTGATCAAGTTTGCCCCTCAACTGGCTCTCCACAAGGTTGTGTGCTTTCGCACTTATTAATTTTCCTCTACACAAATATGTGTCAGAGTAGGTATGAAAACAGGACCATAAAGTACTGTTATTGTTAGCCGGCTTCAGGACAATGAGACCAGCCACAGCCCATTCATTGACGGCTTTGTCAAGAGGTGTGGACAGACATGATAATTAATTTTAGAAGACATGCCTGCACACAAGAAGCCACATCTATTAAAGGTCAGACAGTGGAGTGTGTGCAATCCTACAAATATGGGGATTCAAAGATTAGATTAGATTCAATTTTGTCATTGTGCAGAGTACAGGTACAAAGCCAATGAAATGCAGTAGTATCTAACCAGAGGTGCAAAAGCATAGAATTATTTACAGATAAGTGCAGGTATAAGTGAGTACTACAGCATAAGTGATGCTATATCTTACAGTATGTACAGTATTATAGACAGTGGTGAGCAATATATAAACAGATTAATATATATATATATATTAGTTATGTTATACATTGACGTGAAGCTGACAGAGTAGGAAAGGGGAGTGTATGTATGGGTTGTATGTACATCATAGACAAAATATTTACAGTAGGGTGTATGTACAGTATAAATAGGGTGATCTGAACAACGTAAGATGTTCAGCCAGTCCAAAAATGAGCAGCGCATATAAAAGTACAGAGACAGTGCAGTAATGAGCGCAAATAAAGCTTAGTGCTGTGGTGTGGAGTTCAGCAGGGTCACAGCCTCATGAAAGAAGCTCTTCCTGAGGTAGCTGGTGTGGGAGCAGAGGCTCTTGTAATGCCTGCCAGATGGGAGGAGGGTAAAAAGTCCATAGTTAGGGTGGGATGCATCCTTGATGATGCTTTTTTGCCCTGCTCAGGCAGCGTTTGATGTAAATGTTCTCAGTGGTGGGCAGTTGGGTGCTGGTGATCCGTTGGGTAGTTCATCCTGAACTACTTTACGATCTGCTGCGGAGCAACTGCCACACCACACTGAGATGCAGTTGGTGAGTATGCTCTCAATGGTACGGCGGTAAAAGCCCACCAGTATCCTGGAACACAGATGAGCTTTCTTAAGGCTCCGCAGGAAGTAAAGGCGCTGTTGCGCCTTTTTGATGAGGATGGAGTTCAGGGACCAGGTGAGATTGTCAGAGATGTGAACGCCAAGGAGTTTGAAGCTTGCTACACGCTCCACTACAGTTCCGTTGTTGTAGATGGGGGCATGTGCTTTGCTCCTAGCACGTCTGAAGTCCACAATGATCTCCTTGGTCTTTTGGGGGTTAAGGGCCAGGTTGTTGTTGGCGCACCACACGGCCAGGTTCTCGTCCCTGTAGGCCGTCTCATCGTCCTCTCTGATCAGGCCTACCACTGTGGTGTCGTCTGCGAACTTGATTATGGTGTTAGAACCATGGACAGGGCAGCAGTCATAGGTGAAGAGGGAGTACAGAAGAGGGCTCAGCACACAGCCTTGTGGCACGCCGGTGTTCAGGGTGAGAGTGGAGGAAGAGAGGTAATCTAACTTAACAGACTGGGGTCTGTTAGTCAGAAGGTCCAGAGTCCAGTTGCAAAGGGATATGCTAATACCAAGCTGCTAAGCTTGGAGATCAGCTTGGAGGGAATCACAGTGTGAAATGCTAAGCTGAAGTCAAAGAACAGCATTCTGACGTAAGAGTTGAGACTGTCTAGGTGGGTCAGGGCAGAGTGGAGTGCCATGGAGACGGCGTCCTCTGCTGGCCTGTTGGTGCGGTAGGAAACATGATGGGGATCCAGGATAGAGGGCAGACAGGATTTGAGATGCGTTAGAACCAGTCTCTCAAAGCACTTTGCAATGATGGGTGTGAGTGCAATTGGACGGAAGTCATTCAAGGCCTTAGCAGTGGAGTGCTTTGGCACTGGCACAATGGTGGCAGTCTTGAAGCTTGTGGGGACAACTTCCTGGGCTAGGGACAGATTGAAAATGTCTGTGAAGACCCCAGCCAGCTGCCCTGCACAGACTCTGGGCACACGGCCAGGTATTCCATCTGGACCAGCTGCCTTCCGTACATTCACCCTGCTCAGACATCAGAGTTGGAAAGTGAGAGAGGCAGTTCACCAGGAGGGAGATCCACTTTGAGGGTGACCTCCTTGTTTCCCCAGTCAAAGCGAGTATAGAAATGGTTGAACTCATTAGGGAGGGAGGCAGAGCTGAATGGGGGCACAGTACTGGGTGGTCTGTAGTCCGTGATGGTCTGTATGCCCTGCCACATGCACCAGGGCAGCAAACACACTACAGTCTGTGTGCTGGAATTGGTGCTGAAGAGCAAAGTCAGCACCCTCCAACCAGATCTTGATGGTCCTCATTGTGGGTTTCACACGTTTAATGACTGGGCTGCAGGAAGCAGGAACAATTAAAGATGATCAGACTGTCCCAGGTGGGGGAGGGGAGTGGCTTTGTAGGCGTCAGCCACATTTGTGTGGACATGATCCAAGGTTTTATGCTCCCTTGTGATGCATGAAACATTTTGATAGAATTGTGGAAGCAGAGTACGCAGGTTGCGGTGATTAAAGTCCCCAGCAACAATAAATGCCCCTTCTGAATGCATTACTGCAGCTTGCTAAAAGTGGCACTGAGGTCTTTCATGGCTACTCTAGCAGTTGCATCTGGTGGTACATAAACTACGGCAGCAATGATGGATGAAAACTCTCATGGTAGATAAAAATGTTTGCACTTAATAATCAGGTATTCCAGATCAGCAGAGCAATAAGTGTCATTTATTAAGTGTGATTTATTCACATTTGGTGTCATGGTTTGGAAACCTGTCTTTAAAGAATCGAAACTCTCTGAATCAAATTGTTAAATGGTCCAGTAGGCTGATTGGTGAGTCTCAGCTTAACCTATCGTCCCTGTACACCAGACAGTTCCAGCGGATAACATAGTGAATTCCCACATAGTGAATTCCCAAGTCTGTGGATGCCCCATAAATGTTAAAGTCACAGCCACAGATACATTAACATCAGCACGAACGTTACATACAGGGATTGAAAGGGGCTACCAGTTTTAACACCGCTTACTGAGTCCAGAGAGAACCATGATAAAATGTGGACATTTGAAGAAACTAGAAATGCTATCACCTCTACTAAGGCAGAGCACACATCGTTAACACTAGTTACAGTTACATTCACACATTTTTATCATTCGGATTGAAATCATTCCTATTGCTGATTCTGAATGTACTGTTTATATGAAAGCGATCAGATAGTTTGTGCGCATTTACATGTCACAAGCGCACAGTCGGAATTCATTGCAAATGCGAAGAAATTACCTTGTGCTGACCTGTCCAATGTAGTTGAAAGCTAAAAATCTCTAAGTGGGTCATACACATAAATAAATAATGGTAGAGTGGTCAAAAGAACGCTTACTTTCAAGTATTGTAAAGAGCCATGGCAATACCCAGATAGCAAGCACAGTCGGCCCGATTTCAGCTGAAAGCTGGCACTGTTTGCTGAGGTCCGAGTTGGCTAAAGCACTGCGTCTCTTGAATGGGCTGAGTTTGACATGCTGTAGTCGTTCTGACTACATTGTATTTCACTTGGCCCGATTATGGTTTGATGGGTTACTGCCATTGTTTGGCGCAACTGAGCTGTTATGCGGCAGACAGATGTAATACATCTGGTCCGATACAAATGGAACTGAGATAGATCAGTATCATGCTGTTTCCCGGCAAAAATAAAATTTAACACAGTATACAGACATGATACAGTACATGGCCCAATTCTGTTAAGCCACAACTGGCCCACAGCCTACAGAAAGGCCATAGGCCGACTGTCATCAGCAATATGAAGCCAGGACGGCGCGATTTGTGAAACGATCACTTTTTTGGACACCATCTGGTAGGTGACACTTGATTTTACTTATTCATCAGTGTAAATTATTAGTGTAAATGATCACAGAAGCCAAAACAATTAACCAGCATAAGCGTATGCATGGCACAAACAAACTGTTTGTCTTGACTGATAGTTAAAACTTGTCTGCATGGTTTGGAGTCTCCAAAAAGTTAAGTTAAATGTTAACTTCTAGTGTCAGGTACTAGTAGCGGTACAGTTGGCTAGCTGGTAAGTTACAGTGTTGAAGTATGGCGCATTTGAGGGGCGATATGTATCTGACGTTACTGTTAGAAGGATAAATTGATCGACCCTTTTCATATCTTTATAAATGCAACAAAGCCACAAGCTAGTGATCAGTACAGGTATGTATTCTTGATAACGTTAACTTTCAACATTAGTCATTTTGATAGTTAGCTATCCAGCTTGCTAAGTTCTGAGGCACAGAAATCTTAGCTTTGCCGTTAAAATACTCAGTACTTTACATGTCGGAAGGTGTCTGACATATGGAGGGGAGGGGGGATCAACTACCCAGCCAGCATGTGACCGACCTTCGACGTTGAAATGTGGTTGCAGTAATGTCAGTTGTTGTTTCAATGTTGATGCTAACGGTTGTAAAAATACTTATAAGTTAACGTCGAAATTTCAGCGGTGAAAGATATGTAGGTTGAATCAACATAATGTCTTCAACAACAAGCAAAAGAAAATTGTAACTGCTGCTCTCCCACATATTTATTCAGGAAAGTGCCATAATCTCGTTTTCCAGGGAGTCTCATTTGATCACATTCAAGCTTTATTACCGACTTATTTAGATTTGTTTATTTTTGTGTTTATAGTATAGGGATAATAGTATTGCAAGTTATGCACAGCAAGTTGCATCATAACATGTACAGTAAATTCCTGATTCAGACAGTATTGTCATGTTGATCTAATTGCAAACTAGGTTATAATGTTGTAGCGTCGGAGAGTGGTCGTTGGCCCCGCCCCTTTTGCTCTGCTGGGCAAGTTTCACTGTTTGTTTGTTGTTAGACAACGTGTTTGAAGTAGATGTGTGTTGGGGGATGTTTACTGGTGTTTTTGGGATATCTGTCTCTATGTTTTAAGTTTTTATGTTACAGATAGTAATTTACGACGTCACCATTTTGGTGAAGTGTAGCCAGAGGGTATCAGGCTGGTTGTGCTGTTTTAAAATGAAATAGTTAATGGATTTATTCTGAACTCTAAAATGCAATTGACATGTATATTATTTGTATGTTTTAGTTTTACAGAGTTTGTTAAGTAAAGGCTTAAAACGGAACTCCTGCATCAAACCTTTTCTTGGGAACCTGTTATCTGTCTGCCCAGCTCGCAAGATAGATACCACGCATTAGCAGGGGCAGAATAAAGTAGTCAGTGTTGACGTAGACACAAATGGTTGCCCAGATAGCTTTCTATCATTTACTGTAAATGTTTTCACGCTGCAAGTTGCCAAGCCGGGCGGCACGGTGGCGCAGTGGGTAGCGCTGTTGCCTCACAGCAAGAAGGTTTTGGGTTTGGTTCCTGGCCGGGTGGCCAGGGTCCTTTCTGTGTGGAGTTTGCATGTCCTCCCCATGTCTGCGTGGGTTTCCTCCCACAGTCCAAAGACATGCAGGTTAGGTGAATTGGAGACACTAAATTGCCCTTAGGTATGAATGTGTGTGTGAGTGTGTTTGTCTGTGTGTCTGGACTGGTGACCTGTCCAGTGTGTTTCCCCACCTTTTGCCCTATGAGAGCTGCTTAGATAAGCGGCTTAGATAATGAGTGAGTGAGTGAGTGAGAGAAGTTGCCAAGCCTTTAGCCTTCGTCATCTTGGCCAGACTTTTTTGTTAATCCTGTCCCTTTTACATATCCACTGGCCACGGGCCGCACAATGTAAGCATGTATTCAATAAAAGTGAATGGATTTTGTTTAAATTTTGTTTGTCTAGACAAGGATTGCAAATTTAAAGAGATTTTCTTGATCGACAATTAACAATTAACGTTAATTGTCAGACAGCTTCTGCCCACGTATGTAAGTCTTCTGACTGGGTTAGTCTGTCTCTTCTCTTTAGATAAAGCAGAAGAGGGGAAGCATGAGGAGAAAGTCAGAGAAAGGAAAGCAAGGGGGCAGCATTCCTCCTAGTCTAGAAACAGTCCAAGAATCACTTTAAAACCTTTTAGAAAAAGTCTGTGCATTTGTGTATCTGTGCAGAGTTGAGCATCAGCATCTGTGCTGATGTAAAAGTTTTGTCTTTTGACTCGTCAGGACTTTCAAAGACCAATTTAAAAATATTTCTGAATTTAAAGGTTCTTGCCATTCTACATAACCAGTCACAGATTTGGATATGTTGACCAGGCTCCAAAAAACCTGACACACGTTAGGAGTTTAAAAAGCTCACAGAGCTGCACTTGTAGACTCATCCTAGATCAGCAGTAAAATGACACATGATAGGACACTATTTAGAACCTGTGTGACTACCTTCCATCAGTTATGAAAACCTAAAATGTCAAACCTGAAACTCCTCCTCCAGTAACTCAGGCTACAGTCTGATCAGAACCAACAGGTTTACATCAGAGTGAAAGTCAAACTTCTCTGAGCTCCGTCCATTTTGTGGAGAGATAAAAATATAAAATTCACTCATTGTATAAGGCAGTAAATGACTACAGTAGACACAGACCAGAAAAAGAAGAAATAACTGGAGTATGGGAGAATTCTAATTATTTTTATGATGTATATTTCAATCATATGTTTAATATACCCAGGGTTTAAGAGACTATTTTTAAATGTGTTTGAATGAAGCTGTTTTAATGGTATATGAACAAGAAGGAATGATTTTAAGAATTTTAAATTGTTTTAATGGTTTTATAAACACCAAATCTCAACTTACCCCGAGAATTTCAGATACACAATATTACTGTCACTAAGTCAGTTTATTTACTCCAATCCTAACCTTCTTTACTGCAGATAACTACAGTACTGACCCTGAGTCAGTTTCACTTCATTCAGTCAGTACCCCATTCCTTTTACATGTGCAGTCTATGTAAGTGGTTGTCAAAATTTTTGTTTGTAACCTGTTGTATTCCCAACAGAGCAGCCTAAGTGTCTAGCTAAAGATCCAGCTCAATGTAATTTATGGTGGTTTAGACATTTGGCATTTAGGTTATTTTAGGACCTAAAATTTAGGGAGCGTCCTTCTTGTCTGACGACACATGTTAAAATATGAGTGCCTGGACACAAACTGAGGTGAACATAGTTTTATTTCTTTTGAATTAAAGTTGCTGTTTTTTTTTTTTTTTTTTAAGATTAGAGGCTCGGATTAAGTTTTTACATTGAGTAATACGCATGCCTACTTCATCTGTTTAGATTTAGAGGATGATAGAGTGGTGTGGAGATGTTTGGAGAACATAGTTTAGGAGGAGTTTCAGGCTACAGTCTGATCAGGACTAACAGGTTTACATCAGATTGAAAGTCAAACTTCTCTGAGCTCCATCCATTTTGTGGAGAGATAAAATTATAAAATTCATTTATTGTATAAGGCAGTAAATGACTACAGTAGACACAGACCAGAGAAAGAGGAAACAACTGGAGTATGGGAGAATTCTAATAATTTTTATGGTGTGACTACGGAAAAGACACTTTGTCAAGGTAAAGACTCTACTGTATGTAAATTAGTGTACATTTCAGTCATATGTATAATATATATAGGGGTAGAATTTAAGAGACTATATTTAATCGTTTCTAAATGAAGCTATTTTAAAGGAATATGATTCTGCAGGAATGATTTAACACAGGAAGTGCCAGCTAAGAATTTTTAAAGTTTTATAAAGGTTTTTCATAAAACTTTACACACCGAATCTTGACTAACCTCTAAAATTCCAGATAAACCACAGTCAGTTCTATTTACACCAATCCTAACCTTCTGTATTAGAGTTGTTTGAAGTACTAACCCTGAGTTAGTTTTACAATATTAGTGTGTTTTACTGTCTATTCTGAAGACAGTTCTGTGTGGGTGCCTATAAACAAATTGAGATGAATATAGTCCAGTCATCACAGCTTTATTTACATTCTTTGAACATATTCTATTCAGTCTCCTTATTCTGCTCATTCTCCTTGCCTTCTCTTTTCTTTTCTTTACAAAGAGAAAACAATGAACAATAAAACGATTCAAAATGAGGACATGGATAAAGTTAGTGCATTAAGGTAATTATTGAGTCTGAATTGTCAATGAGGGAACACAGAGCACATCACTTCTCTAAATCATAAGTGACACAAACACAAAAGAAATTATTAGACATACAGGGCCCATGTCCAGAACCAAAGAGACACTGTCATATCACCGCAATCCACAGTGTGACAGAAATCTGACGGTAGGACAGAGCATAGGATAAAGGTTCGATCTATTTTCACACCCAAGATGAATTCCATTGAGCAGGGGTTTGAAGTTTGGTGTATGTGACAATGATGAGAAAGGGGTGTTACTGCAGTAAAAGAGCAGAATGTGAATGGAGGAACACAGGTAGAGATGGAAATACCAGGCAGAAGGGAGTTGATTCCTGCTGTGGGTACTGGGCAGGGGCACTGAAGCCTAGAGCTGGAGGATGGATGTGAAGGAATGGAGCAGAAGGAAGGTGAATGTGTCACCTCTGGGAGTCCTGTACAGAGGAAGATGTAACGAGGTAGAGAAGCAGGTGGGTAATAGGGTCTGGAGATGACACAGACAGCAGAGGGTAGAGAAACTGGTCAGAATAAGGGCATGAGAAAAACAGAAGAAAGAAAATGATGGATAAAAGCACAAGAAGTAACCCAACAGGTTTGATCTGGTGTAGGCTTATTTTTTAATCTCAGTGAGCAGTGAACACGGCCTGAATCAGACCTTGGTTGTGGCCGGTTGGAGTGCAAGGTGTTCAGGGATAAAAGGACGTGCGTCACTTGCAATGTTGGCCATGAATGTGACCATTTCTCATTCTCTGGAAAAGCAGCTAGAACACTGCCTAATGACTGAATGGATGTGATGGCTCCCTAAGAACCAAAGGAGAACAAAGGTGCAAATTGCCTAGTAAAAAAACCCCAATAACTTTAACTAGAAATATACTGAAGTAAAAAGTATATAATTTCTTTACAGATATGACTGGGTTGAAAATGAAAGTTGTTCAAATTGTTGATACTTAGTATAGCATCCCTGGCTGATTTAAGGTCCTGGTCTTCAACGGGTGGTTTATGAAAATTGTTTTATTGGCCATATATTCCTTACAAACACACCGTAAGAGCTGACGGAAGAAACGAACGAAAATACAATTCAACATTTACATTAATACATCATGAAATACAACAGAAAGCTACCTATGCTACTATTTCTTGGCATACAAAAAAGAATGTAAGCTACAGAGAAGATTATAAACGGTAAAAATCATAAACAATGTACGCTAAATTGCTTAAATTAAACTACATCGCATTTGTTTTAACGGGACCAAAAGAAGGGAGCACAAAAACGATATATCTGCATTGTTTTCGTACATGAAACACACTCTTACACAAAACAACCAAACAAACAAAGACTCACTAACCTTGTGCCCCTCAGCCGGGTGCTAAACATTAGAATGCAAAAAACAATCCAACACCTTATCCGTAATAACTCTCCCTTTTTTTTTTTTTACCGCCGCTACTGTTAACGACTGCGCATGGACACTAGATAGCGCAACTGAATTTCAAAATAAAAGCGCGTTTTCCATTTTTCCAGAAATCGTAAATCAATAGATACAAACATAAAAAAGGAGATACAGAAATAACAGTAAAACTCAATGAAAGGTTATTTACACTTAGAAAAGAAATCTGCCTATATACTACTGAAGTACAGTAACAAAGTGCTTTTAATTTGTTATTTACCATCCCTGATGTAATGTCATGTTCAGCATATGTACATTTTTGTGTGTACGTGTGTGTGTGAGCGTACATGTGTACATATGTGTATATATATGAGCTATCTATAATAATGTGTTGTAACATGTTTTTGGAACAGCAGATGGGGCAAAATCTCTCCAGTTCAGAGTGGTCTGTCTGTGAAGAGTCAGTGGGATCGACTTCAGAACAAAGGACACATCTACTGAACAGAGGTGAGAGGTGTGATTGTTCAAAAATTGATATTTCTTTTTACAGTAAACTGGGTTAAGGCTATAGTTGTCTTTTCAGTGAAGGAGCTCACAGACCCAATAGCTCTCTTTTTGTGTATTTGTGTGTTTTTGTGTGTGTATTAATAAAATACGACCATTCATATGTTTGTACTTTAAGACTTAACATTAGCAAGGTTGAAACCAGCCAAACTGTTGTTTTCTTCCTGCTCAATATTTTGATGGTGACTGACAGGAAAATGAGAAATGAACAATGAATGCACAGTGCAGTAAAGGGCACTAACTTCCTAACTTCCAGTTTTGTCATAGTATTGTGGACATACCTAACTCATCTTTTGAAAATATCCATTCATAAACTGGTAGACTGGTAAAACTGGCTTACAGCAAACTACTGTTACCTGCACCACTTATACATTCACCAGCTGAAGCTCTCACATTGACCATGATGAGTACATGTCAGGGCAAGAACTGTAACTAGGCCCATGAACTAGACCCACAAATGCACACAAATATTACCTGTTTGTGTACATCCGGATCACTTAAGACCTATTGCAGTGATGCTTAAAATATCCTGCAAGTAGTACAATCCCACACACAGTCCTTCAATAGGAAAAAAGTGAACAACAATGGTATATGACTGACCATGCCAAATGAAACAAGTAACGTCAGCCGTCAGTAAAAATATATTGGACTAAAAAGTATATCATTTTTTTTTACAGATATAATCAGGTTGAAAGTGAAATTATTATTCATACTTGGTCAGAGAACAAATCCACCAATATACTTCTGAAGTACAGTAACAAAGTACTTTTAATTTGTTACTTACCATCCCTGATGTGATATTATGTTCAGCATATATTTGTGTGTTTTGTGAGTGTGTACATGTGTCTGTGTATGAGTGTACATGTGAACATATGTGTATATCTGGGCGTGTGTATATGATAACATGACATGTTCATACTATAACATATGATAGTGTAGGATGACTCAGGACCAACAAATAGAGGGAAGGCCTGTAAAACACTGTGAAGTGAATATCATTCTCCCCTCAGTATGTGGCAATACTCTACAACTTAATGTGTTATGACACGTGTGGACTGATCTCACAACTGTTAGAGGAACAACACACTAGCCCACATCTCCAAGAGTGAACTCATCAGAAAAACTTTGAATTTTGACTTTCATAAATGGGGCAAGAAATGGACAAAAATCACTCCCAGTTATATACATAAAATGGGTAGAGTAAATGTAGAAGAATCCAAACAAATAAGTAATTTTATTTGACCTGACAATGTTTGTCATATTTGCAAAATAGACCACTTATGGACTCAATATATGGATGATGAGAAGAGCCATGGAATCAGTAATTAGTAAATCACTCACTCACTCCACACCCATCCCCCCCCCCATTCGAATATTCGATGTTGATTGCTACCGAAGCTTCGGAGACCAAAAACGGCATTCGGGATAGCCCTAATATCTATATCTATATCTCTCTCTCTCTCTCTCTGAACAGTGGCGATTCTAGGAACCCCGCCCTCAGCGTGCCCCCCACCCCCGTAAACCAAAATTGTGTGTAAATACAAAAATACTGGTATCTACAGCCAGTGGTCACTTCTCCCTTGGCCCCTCCTCCTCCTCCTCGACTCCTCTATCCTAGAACTTGGGATTATGGGTATAGGGTCGTTAACTGCAGTGAAAGCCTGGAACTGTCGAGAGAGGGCATCTAGTTTCTGGTTCTTAGTTCCTGGACGATAGGAGAGGGTGAAATCAAAGCCATTGAAGAAAAGGGCCCACCTAGCCTGGCGGGGTGTCAGTCGCTTAGCCTGCTGGAGATACTCCAAGTTCTTGTGATCAGTCCATACTAGAAAAGGATGTTGTGCTCCTTCCAACCAGTGCCTCCACTCCTCCAGTGCGAGCTTAATGACAAACAATTCTCTATCCCCTACATCATAATTTCTTTCTGTAGGAGTCAGCTGGTGGGAAAAGAAGGCGCAAGGGTGGAGTTTGTCATCAGCCATCCGCTGTGATAGAACTGCCCCGACACCCACATCAGAGGCATCCACCTCCACAATGAATGGATACGAAGGATCAGGTAAGCTCAGAATGGGTGCTGACGTAAAACGTTACTTAAGTTCTTGAAGGGCAGTCTGTGCCTCAGGGGTCCAGGCAAAGAGAGATCCTCCACCTTTGGTCAGGGCAGAAATGGGGGCAGTCACAGTACTAAAGTGACGGATAAACTTGCGATAAAAATTAGCAAACCCCAAGAATTGCTGGGTCGTCTTGAGTGACTCAGGTGTAGGCCACTCTTGAACTGCTTGAGTCTTCTTGGGATCCATCTGAATCTGGCCTTTCTTTATAATAAAAACAAGGAAAGAGACTTCAGGCACATGGAACTCACACTTCTCAGGTTTCACAAAGAGATGATTCTTCTGGCGTCATCGGAGAACCTGGCGGACATGATGACAATGTTCATGAAAAGACCTGGAAAAAAAAATCAAGATGTCATCAAGGTATACAAAAACAAAGTGATTGAGCATGTCCCGAAGAACATCATTTATCAGGGCCTGAAAAACTGCAGGAGCATTGGTGAGCCCAAATGGCATGACCTGATACTTGTTATGACCCTGAGTCATAAATGTGTATTGTTTTGTGCGCTGCTGCTTTTCTCCCCCTGCCTGTGTGTGGTGCTTTTCCACCCCTGTCTGGTGTGTTTTCCCTGTATGTCGCTGTCCCTTTTAATGTGTTAATTTGCAGGTGGCGGTCGGGGATTGGCCCACAGCTTGACGGTGCCGGTTTTAAAAAGACGCTACATCCAGATGCCGGTTGCCCCCGCTTTTCCTGGCCAATTTGACCGTGTCTTTTCGTTGTGCTTTTTGCTAACTCGTTGTGTATGTTTTTCGGAGAAATATTCGTTGTATAGATTGTAAATCTATATTTGTGTGGTTGTAATTTTCGTTGTGTTAGGTTCTGGTAGATGTTCATTGTATATATTGTAAATAATTTTCGTATGAACAGTCCGGGTAGTTGTAGGGGGTGTGAAGCCATTTTTGTTCGTTCCTCTTTTCTCCTGTTTTTTCATTAGGGAGGTAGGGAAAAATTCTGTATTTTCTTTTTCTTTTATTTTTGGGAAGTAGTTTATTTAGTTTGGAAATTATAGATTGTTTTGGTTGTTGTTTTGGCCGCGCTCACCCCCGACGCTCTTCACTACCACCTTTGTAAATAAATCACTTTTTGGACTGCATTCACTGGCACAGGTCATCACTGGGAATAGGGAAAGGGGAGTCACTTTTGTTATGCTCGGTAACCCCTAGGCTGGGCATAACAATACACATAGTGACCCGTGGGAGTGTTAAAGGCAGTCTTCCACTCATCACCCTCTCGGATCCACACCAGCTGGTAAGCATTGCGCAAATCCAGTTTAGTAAAAATTGTGGCCCCCTGGAGCAACTTGAATGTGGTAGACATCAAGGGAAGAGGGTAACGGTTGCGGAGAGTGATCTTGTTGAGGCCTCGATAATCAATGCAAGGGGCGAAGCCCTCCATCCTTCTTCCCCACGAAGAAGAACCCTGCCCCGGCTGGAGAGGTAGATGGACGAATAAATCCAAAGGCAAGGGCCTCCTTGATATAATTATCCACTACAGTCCAATCAGGAAGGGAGAGAGAGAATATCCAGCCGCGAGGTGGACAGGTGCCAGGTAGAAGATCAATGGAGCAGTCATAAGGCTGGTGTGGAGGTAATGTAGTGGCACTCTTCTTGCTGAAGACTTCCTTCAAGTCCAGGTACTCTGTAGGAACTCGGGATAGGTTAAGAGGTTCAGAAGCTTCTAAGGACTTACACAAAGGCTTGGAAAAGAGGCAGGTAGCATGGCAAGTAGGTCCCCACTCTAATACAGCACCCGTGGCCCAATCTATGTGAGGATTATGGTGATTAAGCCAAGGGATACCTAAGACTACTGGGAACTCAGGGGACTGTATCAAATGAAGGGAGAGCTCCTCCTGATGGCTGCCTATCCGGAGACGCAGAGGAGCAGTGGCTTGCCTTACCTTGCCATTGCCTAATGGATGACCATCAAGGGCGGTAACTGTGAGAGGATCAGAAAGGTGCATTAGAGAAACTTGAAAAGCGCTGAGCTAGAGATAAGTCCATGAAGTTACCTACCGCCCCAGAGTCAACCATTGCCCGGAGGGAAAACTGCTGATCTCCACAAGAGATAGTAACGGGAAGGAAGACCTCTGGAATCAGAGACTCAGGAGAAGAAGTTACACCCCTCACAGCTCTCCCCCCGCTGGACGGGCCCCACCTTTTCCCGAAAGTGCAGGACAGGAGTCTCGGAAATGGCCTGGTTTGCCACAGTAAAGGCAGCACCTCTCTCTCATACGGCTGTCCCGCTCAGACTGGGATACACGGGTGCTAGTGTAACGGTAGCCAGCGAGTAGAGTGCTGCCCAGTGAGTATACCTCACTCCCCCGACACCTTAAGAGGCGTACTAGCCACTGACGCTAGTGCCCATGGGTTTTAGCCTCCTTGCTAGCACGCCTGCCTCCCATCCCAAGGGTCACCGGTTCGAGTCCAGTGGTATACACAACGCAGAGTGGGCAACACTTCCAAGCTGCATCGGCTCTGGACTCTCAAAGCAGGGCTGGGTCAGCTCCTGGGAGAGAACTGGAGGGCTTTGGAGTTGGTGGCGGTCTCCACTTCGTTGCCGGAGACGATTGTCGAGACGAATGGCATGGGCAATCATCACCTCCAAGTCTCCTGCCGGTTCACTGGAAGCCAGTTCATCCTTTCCCCCAGGCCGTGGTGTGGTGGAAGGTGGTGATGAGGGCCTCTTCATTCCAACCGCTCTCTGCTGTGAGTGTACGAAACTCTATCGTGTAGTGGGCAACACTGCAGTTCCCCTGACGCAGCTGGAGAAGCTGTTTGGCCGTCTTCCGACCACTGGCTGACTGGTCAAAGACACGTCCCATCTCGCTGGCAAAAGAATCAAAATCAAAGCGTAATGAGCCTTGCTGTTCCCAAATGGCAGTTGCCCAGGCCAAAGCTTTGTCAGTTAACAGAGTAATCACAAAGGCAATGTGAGACCTTTCTGTGGGAAATGTGGAAGGCTGAAGCTCAAAAGTCAATTTGCATTGGGTCAGAAAGCCTCGGCACCCACCTGGATTGCCGTCATACCTCTGGGGTGCTGGGAGGCGTGGCTCTGTTGGTAGAAGGGTGCCTTGAGGTGTTGGAATGGCAGGCCCAACTGGTGACTGGTCCATTGGCCTTGAGGCTTGCTGGTCAATTTGTACGGACAGACCCCACAAGGACTGAATTATCTGGTCAAGCATCTGCTCCTGCCAGACCAAGGCCTGTTCATGTCTCCCAACAGTGGCCCCTTGATTAGATACTGCAGTAAAAAGGCGTTGTAAATTAGATGGGTTAGACTCTGCTGGGCTCATGTTTGGCTTAGTCTTTCTGTCACAAGGCTAGACCAGGTGGGCTTTGAACCCACGTTGCCAGGGCAGAAGACAAACAACCAGTGAACGCTCCACCAAGGATTAGGTGAACCCAGTTGCAGAGTCAGATGCAGGAGTAGGTTAGATCTCAAAAGGATTAATGAAATACAAAATACAAAAGTCCAGAAAAAGGAAGCAGCTCAATCCAAAAAGGGAAAAAAAGAAATGAGATCAATTAGAGAAAAAACTTAGGCAAAAATGCTTTTTCAAAAAACAAGCAAAACTAGTCCAAAAAGTGAAAACAGGTTCAATCCAAAAAGGCAAACAAAAACATTTCTTCAAACAGAAAAACATTACACAGTCCAACAAAAAAACAAGAACTCAGATGTCTTACATGAACCAGGACTCAAGGACGCACAATCACTGGGAAAATGGCTCAAAGACTAAGCAATGGGTGAACAAAAGACCATGGTTTAAATAGACAGCCAAGACAAGACACAGCTGACACACATCAATAATGAACAACAGGGAAACTGAACATGTGACAAGGACAAAACAAAAAGACTGAGGACCCCAATGGCCAAAAAAGGAATGACACCCCACAGTCATGACGTGTGTTACACGGTCACTTTCTTGTATGTTTGGTTGTAAGTGTGTAATTAGCCTACATCATAAGAGTTAAATTTAGCTTGCTGAACGGATCGTTTCATGCAGTGTAGCAAACCGTTGCTATGGAAATGTACTGTAACAGCCACTTATCCACATTATCGATTCCTTTAAAGTTATTTTGTCATCTCTTGTATGGATAATTTCAACTTTTTGTGACAAGATTTACACTGAGCATTGTGTAATTTCAGTGTATCTTTATTATCAGTTTTACAAGAAATAGTGTATTGGGCAGAAGGATTCAGTAAACCTCTCAACGGCAACACTGAGTCTGATGTTCTTTGCAAGCTGTTAGCTGTAACTATTGCAAACAGAACAGATAGATTCCCTCGCTCTCCCTACCTCGTGCTTCCATTGTGGAGACCTGAGGTCAACCGGATCCCCCCCCCCCCCCCCCCCCTTCTAAACTGGTTGAATTTTGTTTCAATTTTGAAAATCGAACCAACATTGTTTGAACGTCTTACTTTTCAACATTGGTGGATATAAGGTCTTGTGTCGGCGTTGGATTAACGATGAATTAAGTACTGATTCTGAAAACCGAATTAATGTTGATATCGTGAAGTTGTTTCAACGTCTTACTTTTCAACATGGGTGTTGCATCAACATTGAATTAAGAATTGATATTCAAAATAGAATCAACATCGATATTGCGACGTTGTCCCAACGTCTTTCTATGAAACATCAATTACGCTAGAGATTGAATTATGTTTTCACTCTAAATTACACTTACTTGTTTATTTAAAGACATTGTAGTGTGCTGCTGTGCGATGATAATCACATACTCGGAAAAGCTACATAGATCAATAGAAAATACAAAATAAACAGATCAAACTTTTGCCTAAGACAGAACAACCATCCTGATACCTCTGGCTACACCTTACCAAAATGGTAACGTCCCAAATTACTATCTGTAACATAAAAACTTAAAACATAGAGACAGATATCACAGAAACACCAATAAGCATCCCCCAACACACACCTACTTCAGACCGTTGTCAAACGACAAACAAACAAAGTGAAACTTGCCCATCAGAGCAAAAGGGGCGGGACCAACGACCACTCTCCGACGCTACAATATTATAACCTAGTTTGCAATTGAATTAACATGACAATACTGTCTGAATCAGGAATTTACTGTAGGCCACATGTCATATGTTTTCAATACAATTGTTATATGTAATGCAACTTGCTGTGCATAACTTGCAATACTACTATCCCTGTACCATAAACAGAAAAATAAACAAATCTAAATAAGTCGGTACTAAAGCTTGAATGTGATCTAATGAGACTCCCTGAAAAAAGAGATTATGGCACTTTCCTGAATAAATATGAGGGAGAGCAGCTATTACAAATTTCTTTTGCCTGTTTTTGAAGTCATTTTGTCGATTCAACGGACAGATCTTTCACCACTGAAATTTCAACGTTGATTTATAAGTATTTTGTTAATATTTCTACAACCATTAGCATTAAATGTTGTTTGAACATTTTTTCAACGTTGAAACAACAACTGACATAATTGCAACCACATTTCAACGTTGAAGGTCGGTCACATGCCGGCTAGGGAGATGCATTTCCGCCAGAAAATGCGAATGTGATTGCGCCACAGCATCAGTGTTCAATTTGTACTGGTTGAGCTTGCTACTCGCATCGCGGACCAAAAGACCATTGAATCCAACTATCAGCTGCTGTGTGCAATCTGTTGTTGGTAGCACTAGAAACCTACAACTTTCCCCATTCATTTTAAATGGGAAAATAAGCGATTAAAAACGGCAATTAAAAAAAACGAGTGGGCCATCAGTATACAAGCACACTACACGACATTAGGACGGACCTGTTATTGTTGCAATGGAATTGATATCGTGAAAACTGTGGGAGTACATACGATCAGAAAAATGACCGGAATAATAAAGAAATGCCATATAGTTGACCTTTTCTTTCTCAGTTCTGATGGACTGTCTGCCATACCGTACGGCTTTTTGAAGACGCGACGATGAAATGGAGGAAATGAGTGCAGCTGTTTCCTTAATGATATTTGCCTGTCTGTTGATAACGAGCATGCGTTTTCTAGTGCTCCTTTGCAACAGTAAATGCGTGTTTGTGATTGGACTATTTAAATCATCCATGTTCTTTCTAAATGTTTTAGGACATAAAAACGTTTCACGATGTTTTGTTTCATCATATTTTCATAAGTATCAAATTTACTTCTTATAGGCATATCCTCGTGTTTTGCCTAGTCGTCGTCATTGTTGACTAAATTAGAAAATCCCTTCCTCAACGAATATTCTCGTCATTAATTTCGTTGACGAGATTAACACTGTGATGTGTATACACACACATATACATATGTACATAGATGGTAAACCTAGATGGTACAGCCTGCTACACACCTAGGCTGTATGGTATAGCATAATGCTCATAAGCTACAAACCTGTACAAAGACGCGGTAAACACAAAATGTATGGGGCTGCTGCCAGCGTTAACACGGCATACTGTTCTACAGTAAACTTTTTTTTTATAAGTAGAATGCATAATGTTGAATTTAGGGATGGCGGTCAAAAGGCTGTTTGCCCCCAAGCACGCACGTGTCCACAAACATGCACTCGGCAGCATAGTCCCCACTTTCCGACCAGACCAATCCCCACACATGCACACCAGGGGATCCACAATAAACCAATCAGCTTGCTACACCAACCCTGACTCCACAATTGACACCCACCTCGACATACACAAGGCAGCACAACAAAAATGGCACCATTCAACAGCAAAAACAGCAAAAACAGCAAAAATCGTTTTCACAAAATCCGGCTCTTACATTTATCATTATCAACTATTAAGTACTGTACATAGTTGTATTTGCTATACTTTTATACGACTGGCAGCGCAGTAGGTTTGCTTACACCAGCATCACCACAAACATGTGGGTGATGCGTTGCACTACAACATTATCACTGTTACCCATAAGGGTATCTGCAGCCCTTTTTGACATTTTCAACAATATCTTTGTACCACAGAGCAGAGAAAAAGCAAAAAACACAGTGAGTAATGCACTTAGATCTGCTGTTTACGATGATTGGTAACAAACTGGCGCCAACAGAGAATCAGAGCACCACATGAGTGAGGTCAGGTGTAGAATTTTCCACCTGTGGCGCTCAAAAAGTTTTAATTTTGGAGCATTTCGGGTTAGGGATGCTCAACCTTTATCTATCTATCTATCTATCTATCTATCTATCTATCTATCTATCTATCTATCTATCTATCTATCTATCAGTGTATGTGTGTGTATGTGTGTGTGCCCCATGTATTGCTATCTTTTTGGGGACCAGAAGGTCTCTACTAGGAGAGCAATGTTTTTCTAAAATATACTGTTACTGATAAAACAAAAAGAGTCAAAATGTTTCTTTGGTTAAGGTTAAAGTTAGGGTTAAGGTTAAGGATAGGTTAGTATTTTTTAGTTACAGAATAATGGGAGTCAATGGGAAGTCCCCACTAGGATATGAGTACAAACTTGTGTGTGTGTGTGTGTGTGTGTGTGTGTGTCTGTGTGTGCATGCGTGTGATGTCACTTACAGAGTTCTGAATGGAATATTCAGATTTATCATTATTTTCCTTCCAGGCTGTGTGACTGTAATCTAACAGAGAAAAGTTGTTCAGCACTGGTCTCGGTTCTCAGCTCAAGCTCCTCTAGTCTGAGAGAACTGAACGTGCGAGACAATAATCTGCAGGATTCAGGAGTGAAGCTGCTATCAGATGGACTAGAGAATCCACACTGTAAACTGGACAAACTGAAGTAAAATCACCTCTCTGAGACACACACATCATACAGTGTTAAAACACCCCCCCCCACACACACACACACACACCTCACATGAAATGACATATGACATTATATCAGGGCTGTGGAGTCGGTACACAAAACCTTTCACTCTGACTCTAACTCTGACTCCTCAATTTATGGTACCACCAACTTCAACTCTGATTCACTAACCCATTTTTGCTTCCAACTCCGAATCCGACTCTGTGACTCCATCTCCACAGCACTGCTTTATTATTAAGCAGTGCTGCAGAGTTGGCTGTGGAGTTGGTACACAAAACCTCCGACTCTGACTCCGACTCCAAATCCAATTACTCAATTTATGGTACCACTGACTCCAACTCCAACTCCAGTAACCCAGTAACCCAATTTTGCTTCTGCCACTTAATCCAAATGCAACTTGCATAATGAACACACACACACAATCTTTCTCTCATTTCTCTCTCTTACACACATTCACTTATTCTCTCATATATACAGAAGACTGTATGAGTCAGTGAGATAGAGAGATGAGTGTGTGTGTGATTGTGTGTCTGTGTATATATATATATATATATATATATATATATAGTGTAGAAGAGGCTAGTTTATTGAAAACAGACTTAATGCAGGATACAAGGAGCAGTAGCAACCACACAGGAAAAAAGGACTAGATACAAAATACTTAGACAAAAGGCGCTTTCGGACCGAACAGTTCTAGGGTCTCATTTGATAGGAACTACCCCCTGGGGAGCGTCCCCCAGAACTACATACGTTCTAGGGCTTTTTTTCTGTTTGCATTCGCATCGCCAGTAGGAACGCTGAAGTGACGTACGCCGGCCGACGGTATAGCAGCTAAGAGAGGATAGCTGCAGATTTTTAAGTACAAATTTAATGACTTTTAAGACCTTTTAAATACTGGCAAAAGGAAAAAAAAAATACCATAACTGTATGGCGATAGACCCAGTCCAATGGCAAAAAAATGTCTCCTTGCATTTATGCATTTACCACCGCAGTAGCAGTGAATGACTCGATGGGCACAGTACTTTTCGGGTGCTAGCATGGCGCTTGTTCCTGACGCTTGCTCGCAGCATCGTGTTTTTTTTTTTTTCCCGCCGCAGTCCTCAAATCTTAAGCTGGATAAACACATTCTTATTTTAGGTTAAAATGCGGATCACAGCCACACAAGCGGACACACAAGCACCTACCGAAGCGGAGCGTACCCTACCTCTTCAATGTACAAATGTACATTGGACGTTGCAGAAATGGTCATTGGGGATATAAATTACCAGTAAAATAAAACATAAAAACCGTGTCTCCCCTCCTACAATTCCAGACATTTTATGACATTTTTAGACATGAATATCAAAAACTAAATGTAATACATTCTAAGACTTTATATTTTACACGGATCTTTAAAAATGGCGGTTGCAATCATCGTATACCTCCGTCTGGACCAATGGCCGTACACCTACGTCACAAGGTTCTTACTGCGCTGCGAAAGTACCTACCCTGAAGTAGGAGCTAAAGAAGCCCCTCAAAACGGTGTTCTAAGAACTATGATCATTCTAAGTTCCTGCGGTGCGAACACGCGAAAAAGGGGGTACTTTCTCCAACAGTTCTAAGAACTATGGAAAAGTTCCTGTGGTGCGAAAACACCTAAAATTGCAGGAACAGGTACTCACACTTGCAACTATTTCACAAATTTGGGGATGTACAGCTTGGCCTTTACAAAGACAAAAATGACATAACAGCGGTACGTAGACATATACTCTTTAGAGGGAGACAGAGAGATGTTTTATTCTATGTGCGTATGTATGTCTGAGGTCTAGTGTGTGTTGTTCACTGTAACAGTAGCGGTGGGAGGAGGTGTGTGTGTGTGTGTGTGTATTAGTTACAAAGATTGGAGTAGTATATTCAAATGTATCATTATCTTTCTTCCAGGCTGTATAATTGTAATCTGACAGAGAAAAGTTGTTCAGCACTCGCCTCAGTTCTCAGCTCAAACTCCTCTAGTCTGAGAGAACTGGACTTGAGTGGCAATAACCTGCAGGATGCAGGAGTAAAGCTGCTGTCAGCTGGACTGGAGAATCCACACTGTAAACTGGACAAACTGGAGTAAGACCATCTCTCTGAGAGACACACATTACACTTTGTTATAATACACGCACAAACACATAAACACACATCACATGACATTATGCTATGTTTATTCATTTGGCTCATACTTTTTCCCAAAGCGATGTATATGAGTATACACTAACACATTCACCCACAACATTTATCTCATTTCTTTCTCTCGTACACACTCACATACTCTCTCACATGTACAAAAGCTCACAACCTGACAATCAAAAACATCAGTAAGAGTCAGTGAGAGAGGGAGAGAAAAAGAGAGGGCGAGAGAGAGAGAGACACAGACAGAGAGAGAGAAACGCTCCTTATGTGTTTGTGTGTGTGTGTGTATGTAGCAGGAGTAGTTTTAACCAGTACAAATGAATACGAAGGTCGTCAAAATATTAGATTCTCATTTCCCTGAATATCCATTTCCAAGTGTTCTCATGATATTTTATGAACCTGTTTGTATTCGGATGCCCCTTTCCTTCTGTCAGTTGGTAACCGTTGGTTGTGAAGCTCATTGATTACGCCACATCTCGTCCCTATTCTTTGTACTGGTGGCGAGTGTGGTAAGGTTAAAACACAAGCTCCGGTCATTGTCATATTAAAAATGTTTTAAATTATTTTATAATTGATGGTATTCCATTTTTATGTGCAGGAGCCGGAGACGAGTTGTATGATAATACTGTAAATTGACAACCAAATACTGTTTATTTGCCAGATGTGTGAAAATGTATTGTTTAAATGTAATTTCAGTTGGCTAAGTGGCTACTATATTCTGAGTGTTATTTGTGTTTTCTGTTATCAAAGACATAATGGGTTTTAATGAAACGTGTAACTGTGCTGTGCAACAACAACAAAAAAAAACCTATATGATCACAACTTGATACTATGTAATATATGAATGACATCTCGTCCCTATTCTTTGTACTCTTGGCTAGTGCGGAGCTGGAGACGAGTTGTATTACAATGCTGTAAAATAGTAAAAATACTGTTTATTTGCCAGTTAATAAAACACGAGCTGTGAACCCGGTCCATCCTGTCTGCGATCCCTGCAAGAGTAGTGTTGGTTGGGAACGAGGGGTTACATGTATGTGTGTATATATGTGTGTTTGTATGTGTATGTGTGTGTGTGTGTGTGTGTTTGTATATGTGTGCGCATGCGTGTGCCGGTGTGCGATCTTGGCAGATTTCAATGGAATATTCAGATGTATTATTATTTTTTTCCCAGGCTGTATAAATGCAATCTGACAGAGTTATAAGTTATAAGCTCAAACTCCTCCAGTCTGAGAGAACTGGATCTGAGTTACAATGAACTGCAGGATTCAGGAGTGAAGCTGCTGTCAGATGAATTGGAGAATCCACACTGTAAACTGGAGAAACTACAGTAAGATGATCTCTCTGAGAGACACACATTACACTTTGTTAAAATACACACAAACACACAAACACACACACACACACACAATGTTGTAATGTTGTGGGTAATGGTGGCGCAGTAAGATGCAGCGGCCTCTCCAGACCACGAATATGGTGCGTTTTTGTAGTTTCTTTGCTTGTTTCTGGAAGTTATTCTGGTAAAATGTGCATAAGGAATAGACACAGACTGAAATACGACCACTGGACTCTACTGGAAATCAACAAATTTTGTCTAAACAACAACAATCGCAACAACAATCGTTCTGAATTGTCCTCAGCAATCACCCTGGCGAAGAGACACCTCAAGCGGTGTGAGAGGACACAGAAGAGCAGTAAGTGGGGAGGCATACGGGCTAGGCTGAAGGCCATTCCAACAGACCAGCCAGCTCATCCTCCCTGGACAACAAACTTGACCACCTCAGACTATAGAGATCTGCAAAGCGCAACATGAGGGACTGCTGCGTTTTCATCTTCACGGAGACGTGGCTGAATAACAACATCCCTGACGCAGCCAATCAGCTAACAGGGCTAACCACTATTCACGTGGAAAGAGACACCAGCAAGTCCGGTAAGACTCGCAGAGGTAGTTTGTGTGTTATCATCAGCACAAAATGGTGTGCAAATGCTGATTTGCAAAAGCTGACATGATATCAAGCTGGCAAAGTGTGACTATGCACAGAGAGTCAATGATCATTTCAACTGCTCAAGAGACGCACAGCGCATGTGGCAGGGCATCCAGACCATCACAGACTACAGGACCCCGCCACGTTTCTGTGACACCGATGCCTCTCACCAGATGCACTCAGTGCCTTCTACGCCAGGTCTGAGGCCCAGAACACTGAGCCGGCGAGGATAACCAACCCCCCCTGAATGATCAGGTGTTCCCTGCCAGTGTGAGGAAGATGCTCTCCAAGGTCGACCCATGTAAGGCTGTGGGACCTGACAACATACCAGGTCTAGTGCTCAAAGCCTGTGTAGACATCCTAATGGACATCTTCAACAGAAGATACAATCTCGCATGCACTCCACCTGGCTCTGACCCACCTGGATCAACACAATACCTTTGTGAGAATGCTGCTCATCGATTTCAGTTCAGCATTCAACACCATCATCCCTCAGCAACTGACTGGTAAGCTCAGCCTGCTGGGGCTCAACACCTCCATCTGTAACTGGATTCTGGACTTAGGGGAGGCCCTAGACAGTCCAGATCGGCAGCAAGAGCTCCAACGCCATCATGCTAAGCACTGGCGCCCACTGCTGTTCACGCTGCTGTCCCACGACTGCACCTCCAGCGCCAGTATGAACCACATCATCAAATTCGCCGACAACACCATCGTAGTGGGGTTCATCAGCAACAACGATAACGTGTTGCACAGAAAGGAGGTGAAACGGCTGGCAGACTGGTGCAAGGACAACAATCTGTCTCTTAATGTTGAGAAGACCAAAGAGATAATTGTTGACTTCAGAGGGTCCAGCGCTGACCACTCCTGACTCAGCATCAACAGTGCCACAGTGGAGCGAGTTAAGAACACCAAGCTCCTCAGTGTTCACATCGCAGTGCACCTCTCCTGGGCCACCATCACCAGTTCCCTGGCCAAGAGAGCCCATCAGCGCCTGCACTTTCTCTGTTAGCTGAGGAAGGTACACCTTGCCACACCCATCCTCACAACCTTCTACAGGGGCACTATCGAGCGCATCCTGACCAGCTGCATCACTGTCTGGTCCTGGACCTGCCACGCCTCTGACTGCAGAGCTCTCCAAAGGGTTGTGTTGGCAGCTGGGCGGATCATCTGCACCTCCTTCCCCTGTCCGAAGGATATATTCACCTCCTGGTCCATCCGCATGGCCACCAGCATTGTGGCTGACTCTTCCCACCTATCCTATGGACTGTTCTCCCCCCTCCCATCTGGGAGAAGGTTCTCCAGCTTCAGAAGCAGGTCTGCCAGACTGTGCACTGCTCTCCACCTGCTTGACCCCCCAGACTTATCCTAATCCCTACCCACCCCCTCACCTGCACAGCCACTTTGTTGGACAATTGACAGACAATGAAAAGACACTTTTTAAAAAGTACAAGGAGATCCTTCCATAGCTGCCAATATTAGCACAGATCTATACTTGTTTACATGTTGATTCACTGTTTACACACAGTTTACTTACTTAATCCTCTTCGTTGCCTGTGGAACATAAGGCTGCGACTATCTGTCTCCATCTAGTCCTATCCTATGCAGCATGTTGTGCCTCGCCCCAAATTAAGTTAGTCGTTTTCAGTTCTAAAGTCACAGTTTTCTGCCAGGTTGTTTTTGGCCTCCCTGGTTTCCTCTTTCCAGGTGGGGTCCATCTCAGGGCTACTTTATGAATGCGGTCCTGGTCCATTCTAGGGACATGTCCGAGCCACTGGAGCTGTCGATGTTTAATTTCCAGCACCACATTGCGACAGTTTGTGTTTTTATACATGTGTGTTTTATTGGATATCTTTTGTGGCCAGAAGATGAGCCATATCTTCCAAAGGCATCAATTGTGGAATGCATCGATCTTTTTCATGTCATTCTCAACCACTCGCCAGCATTCTGAGCCGTACAGCAAAACTGATTTGACATTACTGTTGTACAGTCGGATCTTGGTTTTTAGGTTGTACTGCTTTGACTTCCAGATGGTTTGGAGCCTTGCAAATGCACTGCGAGCTTTCCTGAGCCTTATACTGATGTCTTTGCTGCATGCATTGTCTTTACTGAGGAGACTTCCCGAATACGTAAACTCCTCGACATAATCGAGAGGGTTACCATCCACGGTGATTGGTGCATGTGGTGTTGAGTTTATGTACATCACTTGAGTTTTGAAGATATTAATATTCAAACCCATCTGTTTGGCAAATCTGTTAGTCCTGTCTGTTTTCTCTTGCAGGTGAGTGTGATTTGTGGAGAGAATAGCAGAGAGTCCACTGGATGCCTCTGGGCTTGTCTGAAGTGGTCTTTCGCATGGTCTAGTCGATGGCAATCAGGAAGAGTATCATGGAGATGGTACATCCCTGGCATATACCAGATTCCACGGGGAACCAATCAGTAAGGTTGCCATTTACGATGACACTACATTCAAACTGATTGTAAAACATCTTCATCAATACGGTTATCTTTGGGGGATGTTGGAGAAATATTACTCTCCCTTAAGATAACCATTGTAGCAACCATGATAAACAATGTAACAATAATGTATTCATTATTATAGAGGTGAATCAGTGTAATCGTTTACATTAACAGTTATAACTATACAATCCTTTCTATTGTAAGAAATGTCAAGTTCTCTTTGTTCAAAAAGAAGAGGCCTGTGAGGCCCTTTAGGGGGCTGCATGTGAGATAAGGACGGTGCCTCTGCCAGAGTGTTGTGGTCAGTCATAATATATGGAGAGGGTGAAACGTTCAAGGTTTCATGATATATCTTACTCCACTAATCAGCAGGGCAGTAAATATTGGTGACAACGTATGCTAAATGTAAAGGAAATAAACAATAATGAAGTAACGTAAATCAGAGATGACAGGGGATCTGTGAAGATGGGCCGGCAGAGGCACCCCACATACAAAGAGATGAGGTAATGTGTATCTTTTTTTGAGAAAACGTGTATAAAAATCGGTGCTTTGTGAGAAGGCGTCAGTCACTCCCCGGGACCTGACTCAGTTTGTTGTATGCCTTTTGAACTATACAATAAACTTACACTGCATCTGACTCAATATTAGACTCCTATTGTTTTGTCTCAGAACAGGTACCGTGTGGTGTTGGGACTCCCATTTGGCCCAGGCTGAGAATTTCACCCACAGGGAACTCCATATGATTGCACGATCTTCAACAGGGTGTCACGGTGTAAGCTGTCAAAAGCTTTCTGGAAGTCAGTGAAGTTGAGTAATGGATTGTTCCACTCCAGGCATTGCTCAATGATGTTCCTTAGAGCAAAGATTGGGTCTGTGCACCCTCTTCCTCTCCTGAAGCCTGCCTGTTCCTGCCTCAGTTTGGTGTTAACTGTCATGTCAATTCTGCCCAGCAAGACTCTGCGAAAGACCTTGGATGGTATGGATAGCAATGTGATGCCTCGCCAGTTGTTGCAATTTTGTAGATTGCCTTTGGAATTTTGGTAATCAGACCTTTGGCCCAGTCCTCAGGAATGACATTTCTGTCCCAGATGTTTCTGAACAGGTCTGTGAGAACCATGACCGAGGTGTTGAGGTCAGCCTTCAGCATCTCGTCATGAATGGAGTCCACACCTGCAGCTTTTCCATTCTTTGTTGTTTTAATTAATGGCACTCTTGACTTCTGATTCAGTTGGGTGGATGGTGTTGATGTTGAGTAAGTTATCTGCAGGTGTGGGGTTAGCAGGATGTTCTGGTTCAGGGCAGCTGCGCCCATCGCGCTGCCTGTTCAGCCTCTGTTAAGAGAATCTTACCGTCCTTATCTTTTACAGGAGCAGACTAGCTGATGCTCTTGCCACAGAGTTGTTTGGAGAGTTTGTGCACAACACTCATTTCGCCTCTAGCAGCAGCCTGTTCTGCTTTGCAGGCAAGCATCTCAACAAAGGACCTTTTGTCATTCCTAGCACTCTTTTTGACCTCCTTATCCTTGGTCTTATAGGCTTCCTGGACTTGTTTCTGGCGCCTCAGTAACTTGGTGTTCAGCATCTTGGTCTTGAGTTGTTTTCTTTGTTCTATTTTCTGCCAAGTGCCAGGTGTCAGCCACTCCTTGTTCTTCCTTTCGCTGTAGCCCAGGACCATGGTTGCTGTCTCAAAATAGGTGTTCTTGATGGTTTCCCATTTGGTGTGAATATCAGTGTCCTCGTCAGATGAATCAGCCAGAGCACCAAGAGCAACAAAGCGATTGTTCCAACAAACTGTTTGCTGATATTCTGGTATTTCAGTTTGCCGATGTCAAGTTGTCTCCTGAGTAGACCCTACTGTTTTGCTTTCCGGAGTTTCAGCTTGATGTTAGCTGTCACCAGATGGTGGTCACTGTTGGCATCCGCACCAGAACAAGCTCTAACATCTTGGAGAGACCTGTGCCACTTCCCGTTGATTAAGATGTGGTCGATCTGGTTAGTTGCAAGACCATCAGGTGACCTCCAAGTGAGTTTGTGGATGTTCTTAGGTGGGAAGATGGTGCCACCAACTACGCAGTTATTTTCAAGGCAAAAGTCAACAAGATGCTCACCATTGTTGTTCCTCACATGATAGCCGTGGCTCCCTATAGCTCTGTCACAGTTGTCATTATTGGTTCCAACCTTGGCATTCATGTCAACCATGATCAGCAACATATTGTGTTGAGGGACCTTGGAGAGAGAAGACAGCTATCAGTGCATCCTTTGAAAGAGTCTGTGGCTTCAGAAACATCATTGGAGCAACTGATGGTTGCCATATTAGAATTCAGAGGCCAAAGATTTGGGGTGATGACTACATCAACCGGAAAGCGTACTACTCCGTGCTGCTCCAGGGGATTGTGGATGAGATGGGAAGATTTATAGACATTTTCACTGGCCCACCAGGGAGGGTCCATGATGCACGGATGTTACGGACCTCCCCATTCTACTCCTCCTGGCCAGAGAAAATGGGTAACTACAGGCTACTGGGAGATAGCGCATACACTGGCTAAGCCTTCCCTTTCATTGTCAGCCCTCAAAGAGATAATGACGCCCTTACAGCTGCCGACCTACAGCACAATGCCTCTGTAAGTCATGGGAGGGTCATTGTTGAGAACTGCTTTGGCCAAATGAAGTGCACATGGAGGTGCATACGAGACCTGCAAAATACCAGAATCAACATTGTGGTCAAACTGATTGTTGCAGCATGCCCACTACACAATATGCGAATGGGGTCTGTGTATGAGTGTGAAGAGCATCCCCATGGCTGCCCAAGTGAGGACGATAGTAATGAGTGAAAAAATTAAGCTGGTACTTATGCCAGTGTTGAGTTCTGGTTTACTGTCCATCTTAATTTTTGTTAATGGGAGTAAATGCTTAAAAATTATGCTAATTGACTGCTACCTTATCCTTTTTTGGTCCATATTGGGAAATTCCATCCTCTCCACATCTGCACTGCACAAAAGGCCCCAACTGTTGTATTAGTAGTTAATTTCAACCATTAAATATATTTCCTTGCATTGCTGCCTACTTATTCATCGCACTTCCACAAAATACAGTCGAGACTGTATTGCAAAATTTGTGTAACAGAGGTAGGAAGGTTGTACAAAGATTAGAAAGGTATGTTCAACCAGTATAACACCAAAACTGTAGTGAAACTCACATTTATCTTTGCCTGGTCCAAAAGTCATTACTTGATATTTGCATAACTCAAAAGTCACAGTCACTCATAAAAACAACACCAAATAAAATCATAAAATGCTTGTTCAAGCCTGGATAAAAACAAAAACTTCAGGCAAGTTTACCAACATTTCACAGGGAGCCTAAAAAATAAAAATTGTCTTAAATCACCTGTTCTTAGAAACTGGCAGGTGAAGAATGCATATGCCCTGACACCCCTTAAGCTTTATTACAGCTTCTCAAGGAAGGCCCACATAATTCTCTCGGATGACTGTTGCTGGAGCAGCTCATCATGCCTAGCCTGGCTGGTCGCCTCAGACTGCCTCAGGAAGTACATCAGTTGGCCAGCGTCTGTTGGCTGCTCTTGTCCCTCACGGGCATCCTCAAAACCTAGATAAATGATAAATAACAATGCTCTAAAACCTGTCAAGTCATTTTACTATATTGACTACTCTGCTGCTTCACAGACCTTTTATGTGGACCGCAATGGTCATGCGCTCATCCAGGTAGTAGCCCTCTACACCAGCCGCTTGGTAGAGGGGACCTTCCAATGGCTTCTTCAACAAATAGGCCCATGTTATTGCCTGCATACACTGCAACCAATGAAAGCCATGCAAGAGGAAATAGTTAGTGGAAACAAGGACAACTTGACTAGCTGTGTTGTGTCATCTAATCTGGTCAGGGGAAAACTGATGGAAATGACAGGCTTATAGGCTAACTCTGGTCCAAGTCGTAAGCTATAGGTATAGGCTGTATATTACACAATAATAAACAGAAACATTTCATTCCATGACTGTCATCTCACATGCATGGCCTCTGAAGTAAGTTAACTTTACATTAGTATATTTGTTCATTTGAATCACGTCAATAGCCAATCATGTTCATATCAGTGAAGCTCCAGTAGGCTAGTGGGTTAATATTAATTAATACAAACGTCTTTGCAAATGCTGAAATGCTGGCAACTTCACTAATATATTAATAATGCAAACATATCACATACAAATACAATAGTAAATGACTTGTTAAAAGTAATTATATAGCGTTTTTAATATTACTGTCTTACTAGTGACAACTGAGGATGCCATGATTGTAGTTGTTGGGTAAATCAGGGCACTGAATTTCCGCACGAGTTTCTGAGCAAAAATCCGAACCAATCATGCATTCAAATCCATTTTTCCGAGTCAGAGCTTGTAATTTCCCAATTTCCGACGTGTCATGAATGCAGAATTGATTCACGAAACAAGGACGCCAGAAAAGAGGTCAGCTCGAAACGTAGCAGCACGAGTGTATCGACGGGTGAGACTACTGTTACTTGGCAGGGATTGGGACCCTTGCCCAGGCATATGTGAGTATATGCTTTGATTCTTTGCGTCGATACACAACGCAGGTGCTGGCTGTGGGTGCAGTGTTGCCAACTTAGTGACTTTGCCACTACATTTAGCGACTTTTTGACCTTCCCTAGCGACTAAAGATCTTATCTAGCAACTAGCGACAAATGTGGCGACTTCTCGCAACTTCGGCAACTTGAGCAACAGCAGAAATCACCTTTCAACAATTTGTTAATGATGTCTGCTGTTCCTCAGGCTGTAGCCTTGCCCACTTTTATAAACGTAATGATTGACCTATGTGGAAACAGCTACATTGATTACACGGCAGTTGTTGCGCTACAGATCTAACATAAACTACGCAGCTCAGGCAACATCATGGGAGAGTAGGCAGACACAAAACCTACTTACATATACTAATCATTTTAGGCTACTGTCCTGTGTAACTACGTATACCGACATTTCGGCATTTTAAACTCAGTATTGTACCACAATGATGTGGACGCTCATAAATTAAAGACATACTGTAATTTGTCTGTTAAGCCACTAAATAATTCTTGTAAGTTTCCATCCTTTTGTATCTTTGTGGCATTCGTGTCTACCAAATTATCACATATAAATCTATAGTTCATTAACTCCATTCTGTTAAGTTATCATGTTATTATATTATAGTATTTGCACGTAGTTTAACTCTCTTTTGTGACAAATTCAATCCCTTAATCAATATGCACATAGTGTTGTTCTTTTGAAAATATGCACATAGTTTTTTGGCACGATGACGTCACTGATATGCTAATTAGTGTGTGATGTCATCTAGCGACATTTCGAGCAGGCTTTAGCTACTTTCCTTTGAAAATAGTTGGCAATACTATCTGGGCCAAGTGTCGGGGAATGTTAGGCTGTGCTCTTACTTAAAACGTCAGTGCGTTGCTTCCTTAGTTTTTATCTCTTCACCAGCTGTGCTAGTTTTTACCTTATTGAAAGAACTGCGTACTGGACAGCCTCTCTCCTATATTTCCAGAACTGCATGGATGCAACCTGGTGAGAAGACCCTGGGTCATAGATGAGCAGCTTTGGAAACGAGCTGTTTAAACAATGCCACCAGGACTGTAAACTGGAAGATACACTGCACGGCATGGTTATTGGTTTTAAGTACTGTTTTTATTACTCTTTTTTGACTGGTTGCTAGCCATTGTCTATTCTGATCTATTAGAGGACACTGTTTTAATTTGGCGTTCATGTTTTAGTCATTGTTCTTTTTGACTTTTTTACAGGATGCTGTTTTAATTCATTGTCCACTGTTTCTTCTATTGGACTGGCACCTATTACTGGGACGATTGGGACATTTTAGCTTTCTTATAATTGTCGGACTTTTAATTCATTATTTTTTTAACCGTTTTATGGGCTGTGATTTTATTGGCAATGATAAACTATTCAAAGTTGTCCTGTGGCACTTCCTTTTCTCAACAGTGGAAACATCTGCTGCTGGTAAACCAAGAACCTCACACTATCGTGTGACATTAACTCATAAAATCTTTTAAATGTGAAGCCCAGAAAGAAATGAACAATTAGAATGACATGTTTGGTAACAAAATAAACTAACGAAATAAACTAATGAAAAGCCATTTGTGTGGTGTGACTTGCTAAGTGCTAACATGCTAACAATGCTAAGTCAAATTTCAACATTTCAACCCACAATGATCAAACTCTCCTCCGCTGTGCTGGGAACTATAATTACATGTTTGGTGGGAACAAAAGCTTACACGATTGCAGGGGTGGAATTTTACTATAACTGTACGTTCACACTGAGAGCGGCGAGAGCGTCAAGAGTCGCCCAAACCTCCCTGCCAACGACGCTGTTGAACACTGTGGACGCTCTGCCGTTGATGAAATAGGCGGGTACGTTCCTTCGGAAAGCTTAGTTATGCAAATGTTTTTAAAGGGGCTATAAAGCAAACAAACAGGTCGAGCGGTATCTTTGTGCTGACTGACCACCAGTAGGCTATAAGTTAACCTTATGAGATATTTTAAATGTGAAGGTGCGAAATCGACCGATGACAGAAATAAATAAACAATGCTAATTACATATTTCGTAACAAAATTAACTAATGAAAAACACTACTTAAAAGCTTTTTGTTGTTGTGTGTCTTTTGTGTTAATGATAGGCTAGGTCAAATTCCAGCATGGAGTTTATAGGACACGTTTACTAGCCTTGGTCTTTAATTAACACTAACGTTTGTGCATAACCTACATTACAGTACAACATGGGGAAACCCACCACCGATATAATCAGTTTCTCCTCCATTTTGCTTAGGACCAAAAGTTTTGTGGGAAGAATAGTTTATACTGTTGTGTTCTCTACAATTCTCTAGAGCGGAGCACTTCCAAGTTTCTATTGGTTGCCGCCCAACCGCGTCATATCTGATTACCATAAAGTTAACCGAACTTCAACTGTATTTTGACGCCCAAACCACCCTCGCCGCGACGCCCTTTGCCGCGACGCCCTTTGCCGCTTAAGACGCTGACTCTCATTGAAAATGAATGACTTCCGGTCACTTTGACCGTCTCGCCGCGCTCAGTGTGAACGTACAGTAACACTCTAACACAGTGTTACGCTAGCTGTGACTGTTCAAGACAGTTTGTCCTGCCACTGAACAGTCCAATCATTGTCAAGTCGTGCTCCGTGGAGCACCGCCCCTTATGGGGTGATTTCAGTCTGATTGAAAATCGCCCAGATTGCTCTCATAGACTCTCATGTTAAGACATTTTTTTTCAAAATGCAGGCACTGCAAGGCAAAGTGAATGGGTTCCGGGAGGGCTTGCCCTAACGTGCTTTCATCATACGTAACCTGGTGTAGGGGTTGCCAGGGCAGCGATCTTGTTATTTTCAAGGTCAACGTGGCTAATGTTAGCACAACTCAGAAAAACTCGATCCTCTCTCGAACTCGATTCGCGGAGCTGGTATGAGCGGAAAACGTGGCTAGCGGGCTGCGAAGTGGCCAACACTTTGTTCTGCTACCCCTGCATTTTGTTCCATCCTGATGGGGATACGGACACAGCATGGACAACTACAGGTGTGACCGACATGCATCATCTCTCAGAGAAAGTGAAAAAGCATGAAACATTGAAGCTGCATATGGACAGTTGCCTGAAACTTTCCGCTTTCGGGAGGGTCAACATTGCTACACAGTTGGACAAGAGCTACAGGATTGCTGTGCGTCGTCACAATGATGAGGTGAGCAAGAACCGCCACATTCTAGCCCATCTTATTGACTGTGTAAAGTTTTGTGGAGTGTTCGAGTTAGCCTTACGAGGCAAAGATGAAAGTGAGGGCTCCAGCAACCCTGGGATTTTTCGTGGACTGGCCGACTTAGTCGCATCGCTAGACGAGGTGTTTGAGGAGCACTTGAAAACTGCTGAAGTCTTGAAAGGCACGTCAAAGACCGTGCAAAATGGGCTGTTGGAGTGCATGCTATCAGTCACCAGGGAGCGTCTAATGGAGGAGGTGAAGTCAGCTAGATTCGTAGCAATCCAAGCAGATGAGACTATGGACGTTTCTACACAGACTCGATGCTTGTGTTGAGATACATCGATGGGAACCACGCGGTGCAAGAACGTTTCTTTGAATTCGTCCCTATCTTGGATACAACAGCCGACTCGATTGCCAGTGCGATTTTGGAGAGACTGAACAGTCTTTTTACCGATAATGACAAAGGTAATCTCATCGCGCAAGCATACGATGGGGTCAGTGTGATGAGGGGAGAGTGGGTTGGTGTGCAGCAAAAGGTGCGTGAACATTACAAAAATGCCCATTATGTGCATTGCTACGCACACCAGCTGAATCTGATCATGCAGCAAGCCACTTCTCACATCCCAGCAGTGAGAGTTTTCTTTTCTGATTTGAGTGGCATTACCAGTTTTTTTACCCGGTCGCCCAAATGCACCAGCATTCTTGACCAGATCGTTGCACAAAGGCTGCCAAGAGCATCGTCCACAAGATGGAAGTTCAACAGCAGAACAGTGAACACTGTCTACGAGAACCTAGATGACCTCATACTGTGTTTCGAATCCATCAGGACAGGCAACTCATTTGACAGCAACACAGTGAGGGAGGCATCTGGCTTCCTGAGGATGCTGCAGGATGGTGATTTCCGGTTTTTCTTGCAGCTGTTTCATCAAATCATGCCTCACGTTGACATGCTGTACCAGCAGCTGCAGAAGAAGGACATTGACACAGTCTTCATCAAACGTGCCCTCCAGAGCTTCACAAGCAGTGTGCAGGCCATAAGGTAAGATCAAATAATGTTGTTCATACCTTCTCAATATAGAACCTTGTCATAACCAAATGTATGCATGATATAAGCCTATATGGTAACAAGATTTAGAGACTCAAATGTAGGTAACTAATTTAGTCATCTGCATCTTGTAATTGTAATTACCCTTTGTGTAACAAAGTTAAGCCTAGCCAGCAATTTTGATATTTTCCCAGCCATTCCCAGAAAGTATATCTAAAACAGACAATTTGTATTACTTCTGGTTTTTTAAGACAGGACTTGTAGGTATTTTCAATGACATACTGTCTGTTGGTCTGTCTGCCTTCAGGGACCAAAGCTCATCTCAAGAGCAGCAGCAAGTAGCAACAGGAACCATGAGATCAGTGAGGGCCTTGGGAGTAGAAGAGAAGCAGAGGCTGTCTAAAGAGGTATAGGCATTTATTACTGACCATTTAAGTAGGCCTACACAAGTGTTGGAACCCAGTGTTGGAAAATCACCTACAAGAGTTAAAGAGAATTAAATTCAGGAATGGATGGTAGCGGTCAGCTCATAGTATTGTATTTCCAAAGTGTGAGATACTCGTTTACTTGAGTATTTCCACATCTCTCAAATTTTGCTTTACCTCTATATATCCAAAGGAAATTTTGGTAGTTTTCCACTACATCTATCTGGACCCATCATCCCATCATACTCTAACCTTTGGGACTTTGAAATAAATTTTACTTAAGGGACTGAGTACATAATGGTCACATTCATATTAATTGCGTGCCAACACCAGTAGAATTGTTTACAATTGTCTCCTCAGTCATGCGTGAGATGTCAGTAACATATACATATATATATATTTCTATTTGTATATTTTAAATATATATATTTTTATTATACAGAGCAAATCTCTCTACCACTATATTACATGAATTTATGTAGAATAACTGTCTCTGTGACTGTGTTATATAGAATAACTTTACGACTATCATGTCTGTATTATGTAGAGTTATATACAATAACTGTATGACTGTATTATGTAGTATTATACAGTTACATTGTATATATTGCTAAATAAAATCCTAAGGACACAAATCCTAAGGACACAAGTTGAAATGTGTTTAAAAGGTTTTAGGAGTTTAACATCCTATACAGTCTGTTCCATAGTTTTTATAGATCTCTGTCACTGTTCTGCTCTTATTTGTGCAGGTAAATATGAGGTTGAATGTCAACTGTAAGAGAACTGAACACTAGAGGGCAGCAAAGCACCATTACATAGTTTCCCACAGCACTGATCCTTGGGGATTCAGAGACAGATTTACATATTCACAGTCACTGATGAGAAGCACAGGGGCAAGTTTTAATGTGTGTATGGTGTTTTACTCAGTCATCCTTCACAACAGATCATCCTGTGTTCATTTTGATTCTAGGTCTGTGAATAGTACTTCATAAATTTCATTGCACATCCAGCACTGGGGAAAAACATTAACCATGGCTGCGTCCAAAACTGCATACTAACGTACTAAATAGTACGTCAAAACAGTACGCCACCATAAGTAGTACGTCCAAATACATAGTATGCATAGAGTAGTATGTGAATAGTACCCGGATGACATACTACTTCCGTTGGAAAAACGAAGTATGCGAGCACTGGACACTTTTCAATCCCATAAGGCTATATGGAAAAAAGGGGCATTTCTGATGCGGTGTTTAAATGTACAGCTGTTTCTGTTTACAGGTAGTCGTCATTAAACCGTGATTACAAAGCTCACGCGCAAAATGTGGCGCATTTTGATTACCTCATTAGTGCGTCCAAATTCTAGCATGCTTTCTTGTCTAAAATCTTTTAGTACATACTGCACACTACGTACTTCAATGCAAGTTTAGTGTGCAGTACGTTAGTATGCGGTTTTGGACGCAGCCTATGTCTCCTTTAAGACCATAGGAGGAGTGTGACAGATGATAAAATGTCCTATGACACATTTTACTCCAGTTGATGGTGACGACCTGAGAACAGCCTGTTAACTCGTGAACACTATGTTTTACTCAGGCTTAGCCCCCAAAATGGAAGAGTTTCAAAAAAGAAAAGAAAAAAAGTGTTTTTCTGGACATATCATCACATCTCTTTTGCCTTTGCATCAATGGTGCTTGGACACAATGCTTTCTCTTTGTCTCCATGGCATTTTAACTTTCTGTTCTGAGGTGCAGCATTGGTCACTCATCCACCAAAATCTCATTGTCACCCACCATACTCGAACTGAGAAATACAAAAAGGGATCAAATTTGTCAGTTTTTGTTTGTCTGTCGGTACTAAATAATATGATGTCATATCATAAGCTCTCTGTATCCTCTCTCTACCCTTCTTCACTCTTGCGTTCTGTTCGTTGACAGCCTTCTCACACTTATTGTTAATACCCAGTGGTGGATGAGGTCCACACATCCTGGACTTAGCAAACAAACTTCATAGCTCAGCCAAAAAAAAAAAGGCAAATGTTGCCTCAACACTGGCCAGTACCACTACTTAAACATAAGTTTTGCTCTCCTTTCCTTCTGGTCTGCAAATTTCTCAATGACTCTCAGTCATCTCAGTCTCTTTTCCATTGACAGCATGGCCAAAGCATTCAGCCTCTCCTGGGTCATGGTGTTTCTGAGAAAAGTTTTAATTCTTTTCAAGCTCTCACTCTCATGATGTCCATGCAAAGCCAACTCAAAGGCTCCACAAAATTTTACACAGTCTGTTATTCTCAACAGAATCATTTTTACGTGAACCAAGGAATCTGCTAAATGTAGTACCACGAACAGGTGAGATTTTTTAGATTAACCGTAACATTTCCTTTGGACACACGCAGGTGTAAATGCATAGGCTTAAATGCATAGTGAAAGGCTCTGACTGAGCAAACTCCACAACTTGAAGCGGGATTTCCCTGCACCATGTCCAGTATTTCCGTATCTGGACAGTTCGTCAACCCTCATCCCTGACAATCCCCAAATTAACACAATACCACAATTTACTGAAGCAACAAATATGATGTCTGCTCCTCTTAAAAGGCCATTCTGAGCTCGTTGGTACTACACATGCGAAATGCCAGTTCACCACACTGCGACTCTATGCGATGTTTGCCTACGTCTCGTCTAGTATTTTCATGTCGGGACAGCTCGTCAACCGTTATCCCTGACTTAATTGCCAATTTAACACAAGACCACAATTAAAAGAGTTCGTTTTATACTAAGCATGCGAAATGCTTTCCGACATCGGTGAATTAGCAACACTGCTAACATGCTCTACATACATAAACAAAAACAAAAACACATAAACGTTATTTCTCTTAATGACACGATCTAGTTGCTCTAAATTGGGCTAGCATTAGCCATGTTGACTTTGAATATGACAAGTTTGCTGACAGCCCCGGTGATCCCAACACCAGGTTACGTATGATGAAAGCACGTCAGTGCAAGCCCTCCCGGAACCCATACAGATTGCATTGCAGTGCAGTTTGAAAAAAAATTGCCTTAACATGAGACTCTATCAGAGAAATCTGGGCAATTTTCATTCAGACTGACATCGACCAAAAGGGGCGATACTCCACGAAAACGACGTGACGCTGATTGGACTATGATAGTCAGAGGCTGGACAAACTGTCTAAAACAGTCACAGCTAGTGTAACACTGTGGTAGAACGTAATAGAAAAATGCCCTCTCTTTCCCCATTTGGCGGTGCGTCGCCCGATCGCCCAAAGGAACAAGCCGCCCCTGGTTCCCTCATAAATGTGTGTGTGAGTCAAAACAATGGTAGAAATATAGTGCATGGAAAAGGAGCACACTGAGGAAAAAAAACTTAAGGCATTATTTAATTCTAATGAAGCAATATCACACAAGAAGGAGTGCTGTTCTACAGGATATCAGCACGGCTGTGTTTGAGTCGTGGGAATGAGGCACGGGCTGTCATAGAAATTCCACAGTATGTGTGAAATTATGCCTTACAGTATGACATACAAAAGTAATCATGCATTTGGAAAATCTGACACACACATGCTTCCAGAGAGCAGTGTCAGTGAGTTGGCAATATCAGTAACACATGATGCCAGTTATCCCTTTCAAAATGATTACCTTCACCACAGCAGAGCAGAAATCCTTTGAACTTACCTGGAAATACATCTCTCTTAGACGTTGTGGAGTTTTTATGCTGATAAATTTGTAGCTCAAATAAAAATAATTTAGCTTTGAGAAAACATGATAGCACAGATTCCTCCTCTTGGTCTTAATCAATCAGTCTTCACAGCAAGTCACTTCTGTTCTAGATCCTTCCTATACTTAAAAGAAAGAAACTCCTACTTCAGAAGTGCAAACTGAATATGAAATACAGGACAGTGATAAAAAAAATAAAAAATGAACTAGTGACACACAACTGTGCCAGACATCAGGTTTCTGCACTGTCATCAGCGGTCATGTGTCGGGGGTCGAGGACAAGACTGCAGGATAATTGCATTCTCCTTCATCCCCGCCCCCCTTGCCCCCCCCCCCCCACACAAACACACACGCACACTGACATACACCCCCTTTCTGCATCCCCTTAATTCTGCCCCACCCAATTCCATTATCACTCCCCACCCTCTTTTCTCCAGAGTCTGTAGGGACACAATCTTTTTTTTCTCTTCAGGGACACAATGAGAGAAGGATGGAAACAGAAGGTCTACCTTAATCTATCAGGCCTCTTTCAGTGGGTCTGTGCTCAGTGCCTGACAGGCAGAGCATTGCAGGAGCCTGGACTGGGAGGCACACAGACACAATTAAGCCTCATGAAATGCAAATGGAGCAATATTTGGGGGGAGCAGAGGAGGGGTGACTTTGTGACAGGCCGGCCACCATCTGTTTTCTATCACCTGAGGAGAGCATCCTTAGAGTCAAAGTGATTTGTCGCTGTAATCATTTGCCCCTTTAATTAAAAAAAAGGAAGAGAGAGAGAGAGAAAGAGAGAGAGAGAGAGAGAGGGAAAAACAGCTGGATTTGATTAGTGCCCATGGTTGATGATTTGACCCCACTCACAAACACACATTCATAGTCACACCCACATATGAGTGTGATACCTTCATGAACATTTCCACTTTCGTGTTCTTGAAAATACAAGTATACCAATACTGACACACACACACACACACACACACACACACACACACACACACGCACACACACACACATAATAAATTTGAATCCCCTCCCTTCATAGCAGACCCCAGTCCAAGCTGCCCCTGTATCCCAGAAGATCCATAAGCCCCTCTGGACAGTGGAGCCTGTTTAAGACATGACCCTCACTTGCCCACGGGTCACACACAGGAACAGGTTTGGCCGTGGCCTCTCCCCAGGACACACTTTCAGTGGGGTGAGTGTGGACCTGCTGTTTTATTTTCTTTACCTCTCAGTCATTCTGAACAGACCTTCATTTGTCATCCACACAAAAAGGCCTTTTGCTATGGAAGCCCCAGACTCACCCCTGCCATGCCAAAAGGTCAAGGTCAAACCCAGACTGAAGGTCATCTTAAGACACATCTGTACTCTGGAGATACATCTGTGCACTGGAGATTGTCCATCAGTGTCTGCACAGAAAGACCTGCTTGATGTTGATTCAGTTCCAAACTAAATCAAGTCTGTTTGCTCATTCATCAGTTTCAGTTACACGTTCATGTGTGAATGGACGTTTTGGGCCTTGTATTGGCTGTGAAGATGAACTGGATAAAGCTTGTGCTATTAAACGATGTAACTCTGTCAAATGAAGGGTTAAAATTTGATTTAGATCTGATTAAATTGATTAAATTTGGTTTAAATCCGATTGCACTAAATTCTACGATACCATTTTTTTCAGAGCAAAATGAAAGTTGATTGCATTTGAGTAATCAGTGACTGAGCTGAGTACTTGATATTTTAAGTACAAGGTACCTTTCGTCTGCAGACAAACACACATGCATACAGGAGGAGTGGAACAGGGTGAAGGTGAGACATCAGGGAGTTTTGGGTGTAATAAAATTTTGGAGTGGTGGACACACACACGCACATGCACACACACACAGACAGGTTTCTATTTCAGTAGGTTAATATGGCATTTTGGGAGACAACACAAACATATCTGCCAGGTACTAAGCTTGCAGACATTTGTGGTGTGCTGCCCTCACCTGGCCATTTGGGGAAACTACATTCAGATACGTATACACCTGAACTTCTAGTCAGACTTAAATGGAGCTGCGCATGGCACAAAAGGAGTTAACTCAAAGCAGGTACTAAGCTTGCAGACATTTGTGGTGTGCTGCCCTCACCTGGCCATTTGGGGAAACTACATTCAGATACGTATACACCTGAACTTCTAGTCAGACTTAAATGGAGCTGCGCATGGCACAAAAGGAGTTAACTCAAAGCAGGCACTGAAATCCAGATGGATATCCACCTGATTTGTTTACAGGATTAAGAGGAGCACAGCTCTGAGTATAAGTATACCATCATTTTCATTTGAACAATATGGGTAAGTATTGCGACAAGATAAAGATTCGTTTCAAGGTTTAGAGGGAGAAAAAAAAGAGAGAGGGAGGAAAGAGAGAGGTGACATATTTGAAGATAATGAAAGAATAATTAGTGAATATAATTATCAGGGTGCTTTCAGAGCTTTTGGATGCTTAAAAAATGTAATCATCATCAATCTACATGGCACACAGAGTGATTATGACAGCAAGACAAATGCTACAATCTTCCCATGATGCCCTGCTTTTCCACTCATATCATGTGACAAGAGGATAACCTTGATATTACCAACATGCTTTTTTTAGTCAAAGGTAGCCTGCCCACCCTCTCTTTTGCTCTCTTTCCCTGCCCCCTTCCCTCACTCTCTCTCTTTTTCCCTTGCAGACACACAAAAGCACACAGATACACACACACACACACACACACACACATCACCTCCCTGGTCAATGTTCACACCACCACACAATCACTCACAGACTGCGCCTGTCAGAACCAGGGGACCTGAGTTCAGCACTGTATTTCCACATAGGCCTTACTCCCTCCTCTAACAATCAAAGGGGCATGTGGTAGACACAAGGTTCATTGGGTTTTATGGCCTGTGCTGAGACACTGGGGGAGGATCTGTCAGGTTCAGAAGGCTAAACCTTATAGTCAGTCCCTACGTCCATTAAAGAGCTTTTATTTCTATTAGTGTGGCTGCATGCCGCACAGGGACCATTCAAGTCCTGCTGCCAAATTATGGAAAGAAAAACATAGCCACATTACTCGCCTA
Organism: Chanos chanos; assembly: GCF_902362185.1. Classification (NCBI taxonomy): domain Eukaryota; kingdom Metazoa; phylum Chordata; class Actinopteri; order Gonorynchiformes; family Chanidae; genus Chanos; species Chanos chanos. Next base: position 28,446,208 of record NC_044499.1, on the reverse strand, counting down.
AACCCTCCCTAACGTCACCCCCGCCCCCGGGTCCGTGGTCAGTCACCTGATTTACCCAAGCTCTGCAACCCATGATTAAAGAGATTCTGTCAGTTTATCAGGGAGCAAGTGTACAGTAACACACCTGCCACTAAAGTCCACATCATGTCACTGCATTCAAAAACACTTTCCTGTTAACACACGGCAAAGGTCACAGTGGTGTATAGCTCAGCAGTCTGCCCTGATTAGAGACAGGTCCTCCAACACCCTGACTCCACACCCCAGGCAGGACACAAACAGATTCAACACTTTGCATTTTAATGTTCTGAATATTTGAAATACTTTTAAAAACACAAACACATTCAGTAATAATAATAATGATAATAATAATAATAATAATAATAATACAAGTATATTTCGAGCCCAATATCACTATTTATAGTCTCAAAGGGCTTTACATGTCTATAACAAAGTCAAAACAAAATTATATTATCCATAAGTTGGAGAAAATAGATAAGTCTTTAGTCTGGTTTCAAAGGTATGCAGAGAGTTTGCCTCCTTAACTTCTGTAGGTAAACCATTCCAGAGCAAGCGGGAGCAGTAGGAAAAGGCTCGGTTGCGGACTTCTTTTTAACTGTAAGAACGACTAATAGTCCAGAATCTTGAGTGCGCAGGGTGTGGGGGGGCTTATAGGGTGTAATTACGTCAGACAGGTAGGAAGGTGCAAGCCCATGTAAAATTTTATATGTTAATAAGAGGATTTTGAAATCTGCCCTTGCATGAATTGGGAGCCAATGAAGGGAAGCCAGGACAGGGGTAATGTGATCAAACTTCCTTGTTCTGGTCAGAATTCTAGCAGCAGCATTCTCGACCAGCTGAAGACTTTTGATACAAGAGGCAGGCAGGCCAGAATACAGAACATTGCAGTAATCAAAGTGAGACATGACGAATGCGTGAACAATGGTTTCTGCATCAGCCATACTTAGAAATGGCCTAATTTTAGCGATATTATGGAGGTGATAAAATGCAGTTTTGTGTTTTTCATATGAGTGACTAGCGAGAGACTAGAGTCAAAAATCACACCAAGGTTTTTAGCTGAAGAGTTTTGAGGGATGATGCAGTTGTCAAAATTTAGGGTAAGATCACCAAAATGATGTTTATGCGTAGGGGGACCAATGACCAGCATTTCAGCCTTGCCTGCGTTAAGCATCAGGAAATTTGAAGACATCCAGCCCTTCATAGCACAAAGACACACCTCAAGGTTAGCTAATTCAGAGTGGTCATTGTGCTGGATAGGTAAGAAAATCTGAGTATCGTCAGCATAACAATGGAAGTTAATGTTGTAACTAAAAATAATGTCACCCAAAGGGAGCATGTAAATAGAGAATAGAAGAGGGCCAAGGGCTGACCCCTGAGGAACACCATAGTTAAGCTCACGGTACTCAGAGGTCACATTATTATAGTGGACACACTGCTTTCTCTCAGAGAGATAAGATTTAAACCAAGAGAGCGCCAGGCCATGAATGCTAATTTGATTTTCCAGGCGTTTTAACAATATAGTGTGGTTGAATATAGTGTAATCGGTAGGACGCTAGGACCTTACATGGTGTACCCACATAGGTGGGCTGTCGTGGGGTTATAGGTTATTGCGTCAGTCCAGCGCCAGATTACGAACACACCTGTGGGTTTCGGCATCCTGTTTGGTTGGATTGCTGATTGGCGAGCTGGAAGACAGTATGATTTTTAAAACTAGTTCTTGTAGTTCAGTACTGTTTGATGCTGGTGTGTGCCCTGGACCAATAGTTTAACTGTTAAAAAGCTTATCGCGGGGGGTGAGAAATTGCTGCCTGTGTTTTTTGAAAGCATGTGTATGTGTGGTTTGTTGGATTAGTAAGTGAATGTGTGAGTGAGTGGAACGTGCTACATGCCGACATTTAGTCAAGTGCTTATACTTATGTTTTATTTGCTGTAGTTTTATCCTGAGTCCTTCGCTTTTCCTGGAGTTCAGATTTGGATATCAGGTTTGTCTTGCATGAAGGAAGGAACTATCGATTGTTCTTTTGAAAATAAGTAAATGGCGGCCATAATGCACATACAATGGTTAGAAGGATTGCTTTTCTTTTTCCCTTTGCCCTCTCTTAAACGGTGTTTTAATTGTAGGATTATGGCAACAACGGCGTTAGGCCACTGTTTTTCCCACCTGTGTTGTAGCCTGTTAAGTTCCCACTGGCCTGGGAATTCACTATGTGAGTGCTGGTTTGTTTATTTTTTCAGTGTTAAGTTTATTATTTTTATATTTGTTTTTTCATCTTTTCTTTGTTTTTGTTTTTTTGCTTTCTTCATTGTCAGCCCACTTAATATAGCACTTATTGGGGTAGGCCTTAACCTCCCTCTGGTCTGTTAGGCCCCTTATTTATGGTGTGTGATGTCTATACCTAACGTTTTTGTAACATTAGTGTTGCCATAATTGTTGTGCTGTGTTGTGCTTGTACTGGATTTGGTTTATTGGGCTGTGTGTCAGTAATGGATCAGTCACGTGTGTCTTGTCATTTTCTTTGAGTGCATCTTGGATTTTTATTGTCCCCATTTTTTTGGGCAGTGGCCCTGCTAGGTGGTGCTGTATTTATTTGGCCAGCTGACACCCGTTCAGATATTTGCAAGTGTGTTTTTGACTTTATTGGGTGTGTTGTTTCGGTTATGTGTTTTGTGCGTATGATTTTTTTCCCCCTTATACACTTAATGTTAGATCTGTCCCGGCCAGTGGCAGTTGTTACCTTTTGTGACTTGTCCAGCCTTGAGATGTGGTGAAATTGTCCTGCTGCTAGTCAGACTCATTGGTGAGCCTACCAAACAGGGGTGCATTAATTGTGGAACAGTCATAGAGGGGTTTTTTTTTTTTTTTTTTTTTTTACACTAGTGAATCCCTACATAGCTTTTATCTTGCTATTAATGTTTGTATAAATAAAAGTGAGAGACTTCTTGGGATCTAACCTCATCGTTCTTTCATTTGAATCCCCTGTACGCGGGGAACCTGGTCACTGGTACTAATTGGGTCTCCGACCCTCATAATTGGGAGTGGTGTAGTCAAGTTTTGAGTCCTAGGGGGTAGTTGTCCCCCCCTTGAGGGCTACAAAAGTGCGAGCAAATGCTGCACTCAGATCAAGCAGAATAAGAATAGAAGTAGCACCAGTGTCCACAGCTAATAAAAGATCATTAGTTACTCTAGTAAGCACGGTTTCAGTAGAGTGAAAACACCTGAAGCCTGACTGAAATATTTCAAACAGACTAGAGGACATATGGGCTTATCAGCTGAACAGCAATTTTTTCAAGTATTTTTGAAAGAAACGGGAGACTAGAGATTGGCCTATAATTATTTAAGGCTTCAGGGTCAAGGTTCAAAACTGATGAATGAAAGGTTTGGTGAGAATAACTGTTTGACAGTAATACTCACCAAAGATGTTTTCGCATGATCCTTTCTCTCATGGCTCAGTTTATCTAAACAACTGGTCCTGAGGATACTGAAAATGATTGTAGATCAAAAACACAGCGGCATTGTGTTCAACTACTACTACTACTACTACTACTACTACTACTACTACCGCAACTTGAATCAACCCAGTGTCCTTACACAGCCTGTTTTTGGTACTCAGACTGCTCTGTAATATCCAGTCAAACACAAAGTTGTGTCATTTCTCAAAAAAAAAAAAATAAACTCATTCAGTTGTATTATCATATCATTGTGGTGAAGTCCATCACTTGGGCTGTAAAAACACTAAGGTAAAAAAACCTTTCTCCCCAGTGTCGTGCACTGGGTAATGTGACACATTGGAGGGGGGTTGGGGTGGAAATTCAATCCATCTGCTGGGTGGAGTCCTCAGTTTGCCCTCTCTATTTCTCTTCTTTATTGTGGGTGGGCAGTTACACAAACAGTGGAGCCCTGAACCCCAACACTGCCCCCCCACCCCCATCCCCAACCAGCATCTGGGGTCAAACAGGTCAGCCCAGCAAGTGGTAAACCATCTGGAGATTTCCTGCACACTAGTATGCCCCAGCACACACCAGTGCACCCCAGTCAAACACAGTACACAACATACTGCAACACAGCACAATACAGCACACGCCAGTACACAACACAGCACACGCCAGTACACAACACAGCACAGCACACGCCAGTACACAACACAACACAGCACAACACAACACAACACGGTACACACCAACACAACACACACCAGCACGACACAGCATGACACAGCACACACCAACACAACACAACACAGCATACACCATATGGTAAGGTAGGCCGAAAAGGGGTCCAAGTTGCCCCAGGACACACACAGCTCCGCTGCAAATAGCATTTAAGTGCAAGATGTTTTAGTTACAGTGCAAAAACCCAATACCAACCAAAGTGTCAAAAAGTGATAAAAATTGCACAAAACTTGCAGTAGATACATATAGTGGAAGAAATATTCACAAGTACAAAAAAAAAAAACCCAAGAAAAAAGAAAGAAAGAAAAAAACAAAAACAAAGTATCAAACAAGCCAAAAACAAAAAAAAACCCACACAAACCACTACTATCGATTTGACCCTCTCTCTCAATTCTCACCCACAGCTACTCTCTGTCAATCTCCTTACTCTCCCTCAGCATACAATGAATGTTATCCCCCTTTTCAATCATAAGCCCCTCCCCCAGGATATACCACGTCCATTCTGTTAATTTAAAATAATATTGCAGTTTGTAATCATTTCAGTACACATACATTATTACAAATATGTATATAGAAATTACAAAAAAATGTAAATATGTATTGGCGTGTGTTTGTAATACAAGAAAGACGATAACAGTACAGACGCAAACAAACATTTAGGTGTAGTTGGGTGTGTTTGCAGTGTGTTTGTAGTGTGTTTGTAGGATTGTGAATGTGAATTGGAAATGTCTGTGTACATGAAACCGGATAACCTGCTGCTTGCTTCGAGTGTGCACCCTTGAAGCTAGCATGATATTTTAGTGGAATATGTGCAGTAGTGATATGTATGCAAACATGTACATGTAACGGGACACAAACACAAATGAGCACTGTATTTGTTTGGGGGATGTAAGTAGTGAGGGAGGTGTAAGTGCTGCGGGGGTAAAAGTGTCGTTCGCGGCCTGAGACAGAGCCCTCTGTCACACATCAGCACAACATAACACAGTACACACCAACACAAAACAGTACACACCAACACAACGTAACACAGTACACACCAACACAAATCAGTACACACCAACACAACATAACACAGTACACACCAACACAAAACAGTACACACCAACACAACATAACACAGTACACACCAACACAAAACAGTACACACCAACACAACATAACACAGTACACACCAACACAAAACAGTACACACCAACACAACATAACACAGTACACATCAGCATGACACAGCACAACACAATACAGCACAGCACAACACAACACCAGCACAACACAACACAGCACTGCACACACAAACAGAACACAACACAACACTGCACAACACAGCACACACCAGCACAGCACAGCACAACACACACCAGCACAACACAACATAGCACAGAGCAACACAATACAACACAGCACACACCAACACAGCACAGCACACACCAACACAGCACTGCACACACCAGTACACACATATAAATATGCTGGGAAGAAAATACAAGACACTATGTGAATGGAGAATGGTCACTGGAGGGTGGAGCTAGGGAGGCACTGGAACTTGACTGAAGAGATTTTGTAGCCATTGGATACATTAACACATTTACATAAAGCAGTATTAAAATGTTTTGACTAGAGTTACAGACTCGCAAACAGTTTTAACACTGAGCAGTAAACATTATAAATAGATATAATCTAGTCCCGAAACAGATGCAGATGCTACATGTTATTGTTTAGGCTGGACAGTCATTCTCCTGGAAAATTTACCATGTGTTTATTAAAGTGTTTCTGAAGGATTTCATCGTTGTCTCCATGTGAACAGTGAATAAGACAACAATTTGAATAAATTCATTTCTCAAATGTCACCCTGCTTCCTACACAGGCTGCAATTATGCTCTCTCTCTCTCTCTCTCTCTCTCTCTCTCTCTCTCTGCATCACTCATGCTTCTTCCTTCCACCCTTGCCTCCCTGTCTGCCCTACACATGTTGTATCTGCACTGGATATGTGGTTCTGGGAAGGTTTAGGAGTCAAGACAAACAGAAAAGAAGAAAGTCAAACCAAGAAACAGGAGATGAATTGTTTTTTGGGAGCACACTGACTGTCTGAGCATGAGATGGAGCATGGGATAGCAGTGGAAAGGTCCTAACAACACAGACTCTGACAGAGCCCCTGGCGGGGATGGCAAGCCCAGTGTCCTGGGGTACACAAGTACCTGACAGGCTTTGTCAGACAAGCCCCTGGGACCCCAAATCTGCACACAGGATCTGCAGTTCATCACCACAGGAGGTAAACAACACCGTGGCAACAGGGGGAAAAGTTTAACTCAGAAGAGAGGGATGAAAGAGGATCTTAGAGCGGATGAAAAGTGTTAATCAAGAGTGGAGGATGTTTGCCAGGGGCTGGTAATGGAAGGAGGAAGAGAGGGAGGGGACGATTGAAGGAGGATGTGAGAACTGACCGGCAGATAATTAATAACAGATCACACTGTGCGAGAGTCTCAGGTGTGGGCAAGACACAGTGGGACATCACTTACTGCATGCTGGGTAAGACACCTAGCAACCTAGCGTACGGTTTGATAAGGGGGACGTTTTCTGCAGAAGGCCTTGTAATTAGACTAGTAATTATAATTTAATGACATTCAGACACAAAGACCACTTCTCGTAATAAAATGGAGCAATATGTCAAAGTCAATGAGCGCAGATGAGCATTATTGGACCTGCTCATGTGTTTTCAGTACTCATGTGTGTTCAGCACTAGTGTGTTCGGTGTTCATGCTGAAAATGTAGTGTTCAGATTTGGCACTGCCTGAGACTCCAGAAGGACTTCTCACTGAGGGAAAAACATGTATCTTCTTACAGAACTACTGCCTGACATAAAGACAAAGACGATACACCTATTACATGGTAAACACACACACATACACACACACACACACACGCAGAGCACATTTGTCAGCGAAGCCAGATGAGACATCACAGTTCATGAGTATACTACATTGTTAGAGGAATGCTACTGTCTGCAGATACGGAAAATCACTGAAAAGATGGAGGGGGGTGGGGCAGTCAATGAGGATATAACTCTCCCTAGCCGGACATGAGAGAAATGAGAGCAAACGTGCAGGCGGGAGGGGATCTGGCGTTTTACATAGATCTCTGTACCTCCAGTATAACACTGCTCTTCTCACTCTGGAGTCTTGGCACATAGAGACAGACTTGTGTCCTGTGAAAACACAAACTGAAAACCTGACCTTAAAACAAAAAACCTGACACTAAAGCTTGATCTACTTAAAAAAATTAAGGCAACTTTTTGCATCAGATTATTATGCAGATCAAGCAAGACTAGTCTTTGTGTAAACTATAAACTACTAGAAGTACAGTCACCTTAATTTTGCAAGTAAAGACAACTACATTTTGCAAGTGGGGTCTACTTAATTGTAGTCATTGTTTCATGTGTGATCTACTTAACTTTAAGACTTTCAAATGTCAATTTGTAATTGAAACGTACTTAATTTTTTAAATTTCCATGTTATTTACTAGAAATGGGACCTACTTTGTTGTTCCACATGTGCTAGTGTCATTTTAAGGTTACATTTACTCACACTTTCTAGTTAGCAACTGAGTATTTCCTATATTATACTGAAAATACCAATTCAAATAGTTAATTAGTCACTTTGGTAAAAATTTGTGTGGGCCCTCCACCGTTGGTATTTGTCAGGGGAATGCAAGTAGTAGGGGAATGGGGTTTGTACATTTGGGCCTGAGGGTGGCGCTAGAGGAAAGTTCCTAGGCTGACCACAGTCAAGAGGAATCTTCTGGGGAGCATGGATGCACTCAAATATCAGGGCAATCCAGTTATTACATTTTGTGATATCTTGTGATTAAAGCTGACATTTTGGTCATGAGACTCACAGAGTTCACAGTACAGAAATTATGAACATGCTCACCAGATTTTATGGTATCTGCCCCACAGATTTTGAGATGTTGTGTGCAAGACAAAACTGTGCTTGTTACAAGTCAAGATATGCTGCCGTGGAGCCAAGTGTTGACCATACAGATAAATGGACACGGCTGTCCCTGGGCCCGCCTCCTAAATGGGCAACAACTGAGTATATACTCTGAACAACACCCATATCAAACCACATCAGGTATTAATATTTGTTTATCAAGTTATATTTCAAAACAGTTTGAAATGCAACTTCATCCAACACAAGACTTGAAGTAAGGACTTATTTTTATTAGGCACACCAACTTCTGAACAGTCACGTTTCCTTCAAAAAACACTTGGACCTAATAAAATAAAGCAAGCACCAGCATTGAAAAAACATTGGGTTAGCATAACCTGAGAAAGTGCATTGGGAGAACCTGAGAACAACTGCAAAACCAACAGCTGTAAAACTGACAGGAGGGGAGCTCACTCAGACCCTCTACCTTCAATGATGTCTGTATGGCTTTTAGGCGTGTAAACCGACTTTGAGATCATAGACCTTGGAGGACATTTTTTTGTTCACATCCTCCAGCTCTAGGAAGATCTTGTGAAAAACCCCAAAGGTGTATTTTAGTTTCTTAGGGTAGCTTAATTTCTTAGCATAGACAAGGCCCATCAGGTAGGTACAAGCATGTGCCACATCAGGAATACCAAAAAGGACTTCTGCTCCCTCGATGGCTATTCCAGCTTGCTTGTGGAGACCTTCATCCCTGGCTTTGCTGACCACAGAGATGTTGAGAAGAAGTGTAGTAAGAGCCTCTTGGATGGCTGCAATATCGTTGTCCTCAAAAACCTGTGAAATACACCAGAGAGAATAAAACCTACTTCCTGTATATTAATGTGAAGGATGCATATAGCTCTCATATCCCCTGTCTCCCATATTAAAGTGAATACATACATTTAAAAATAGTGCTTACTTTGCTTATTTACAGGTGTTGTATAGTACATCCTACTATATTGTATATATTCATTTTCCAAAAGTTGTAATTGCTTATCTGTAGTTAGGTCCTGAAGATTTGAAGTATGCCTTCAAACTGATGAATACTTTAGTAGAAACATGTATACATGATACCACTAAGCTATCAGCTATCTTATATTGCACAGCCTTGTCTCATACAGGCAGGACTTTGAATCAGAGCAATGGCAGAGGTATATTTTCTTTACCTGGTAATCCTTGATTAACTCCTCTGTCTTTTCACCAAAGTAGAGAATGAAGCCTCTGATCACAGTTTCTCTTCGGGACTCAGTGCTGTTGTCCTACAAAAATATGAACTATGAGATGATGTTAAGTATAGACTTCAGAATGCTACTACATAAAACTAACTGCTACACTGTTGTAAATACATGCCTCATTTAACATGCCAAGGGTCTCATCAAGTTTCTTCCCAGTGGCACCTCCCTTCCTCCTGTACAGGCTCAACAGTTTGGGTATGTGTTGGTCCAACTTCTCCAGGAGTGTGGACTGTAGTGGCTTAAGTGTGATCCTCTGGAATTCCTCCTTGATCCAAGGAAGAGACCAAGAAAGAGGTGGAGAAACATCTTGAGATACAGAAAGAAAAGAATTAGAGAGACATACGGCAAGAGCAACAGAACAATAGGTAGAAAAATTAACCCTTAAACTACACCGAAAGTGACGTTTAAGTGGTCCTGTGTTTTGCAAGGGATGCTGCACCAGATGCGTCAGTTTAGTCGAGCGTGTGGTTTGTGCTTAGTTTAGTTAGCCACTCAGTTTCAGCATATCCCATACTGAATAGGTATTCCACAGATAATCAGATAGGTATAGCTTTTTTCCTCACAGCCTTATCAGGTAAAAATACTGCTCATTTTTTCCCCACAGATAACCAGGCAAGTATAGTTTTTACTTTATTCTCACAGCTTCATAAGACAAACATTCTGCCCATTTGTTTTCACAGGTAATACAGTAAGAATAGTTTTTCTCAGCTGCTTAGTTTTGGCCTATGCCAGGCTGAACAGCGAGGGCTCCCTTTGACAGACACAGAGGGAGCCCTCGCTATTCGGCCTGGTATACGCTAACACTAAGCAGCTACCTCCAACTGTGGCACTGATGTCTCACCAGTGCACTCATGAGATAACAAGCGCACCCTTACCTCTAATTTTTGAACGTGAAGACAGGTGCAACTTTCACTTCAGAAAGTGTTACATAGGTTACAGGATAATGGCAGTAGTACTGTCAAACAAGGCAATACTAATTAATTTAAAATAAAGAAATTCAGTTTGAAACTACTAAGACCCTGTATTTGAGAAGACACGATTAAAATGTTCAACATACCTGGGAAAGCTCAAACAGGGCAGGCCATCAAGCTTTGAAGTCAATCACAGATGGTTTCTTGAGGATTACATCATTTCAACGCAGTGAGAAGGTTTTTGCCATCTTCTCATTGATGAGTTTGTTGTTGTCTCTGTTCTTGTACCCCACTCTCTCCTTTTCAATGGTTGCATCAGTTTCACCTTGAGGATGATGTGGGAGGTAGTTTTCCTCAGATTTCTTTGCCTTTTTCAAGTTTTTTGCTGGAGTTCTATCCGCAGCTGATTTTCTCTTCAGACTATTTACATTTAGCTCTGGTAGTCCAAGGTGTCTCACCTTTGATCTGTAATTGCCAGGCTTGTACTTCAGGCTGTTGTGCCAACCATATAAACCATTAAATGATACTGGGTCCCTAAAACATGGGTGTTTTGTAACCAGGGCCTCAGCAAGCTGCTCCCTTTGTGCTTGTGAAGGACAGGTAGTGTAGGCAAAGATGCTCTCTGCTAGTTTGTCAAGCATGTAGGATTTTACTATAGGATTGCTGAGTGGGGTTCCGTCCTTTCTGTAAGCTTCGTTTGCAGCTTGTAGAATGAGCTCAGTGTCAAGGGAGAAGGTGGGTATCTCAAACTGAGCTGGCCAAGACACAGAACGGAGGTATCACTGGAAGCAGTGGGACTGGAACCAACATCTTCCAATAACTCAACACAACTGCTAACTGCTACTGTCTTGGAGTCCTTTAGCAATCAGAGAATCCTCAAACGTTAATGTGATTGCTGGTTCGGCAAGAACCACCTCAATAGTGTCTTTTGTCCTCTATTTCGTTAGTTTCAAGGAGAGTAAAAAAACTGGCCATCAAAATCTTGGTCCTAGAACTGCATACCAAAATCTTGTTCAATTGCAAATGTCTCTCGCACAATATGCTTCAATTCCTCTGCAGTCTGAGGGATTCCTGAGGGAAAGTCTGGCAAACATGTTGATGATTCTGTAGTAGGAAAAAAAAGACATTGGTTATGCTGAATTTAGGCATGCAACGAATCAAACTACAGCTTATTGCAAAGAGATAAGCAAAGACTTTCATTTTAAAGATTTTAGTGTTAAACACTTAAGTGCAGTGACTAGTATACAGAGCAGGAGGCATTCTCAGGTAAGTAAGTAATGGCTTTTGCAGTTTCATATGCAAAAGAAGTAGTATTTCAGTAAAGGTAAGCAGCTATGTATTCAAATATAATTTATTTCAATGCACATGGCTCCACCACCGACTTCAACAAATTCTGGAAGCCCTCCAGTTGGCAAGATCATTCCCATAACTGCTGCTGTAGCAGGTCACTGTATTGGCCACCTGAATACATCTCTGTCCAGGAAACTTTCTTTGCACTGCCTCCTGTATGTTTTCCTTGAGGACATCCACAGGCACTGTTGATGCATTTGGGACACTGAGGGCAGGTCTGAGTATGTCTGTGCCATGCAGATGGTAAGCCAGCATGCACTAATGCTTAACAGCAAGACATTAAAATGGTCCACTTGTAGGGTAACTGTCTGATTAGGTCATTGAGTTGAAATAAAGTAAAATATTTTTTCTTTATCAGAACAACTCCAGAGGTACTATTCCCTCGAATAGGTTGTGGCGCAAGTCTGGTGGATACCCTGACAAAACATGAAAATATTTTCATTTATTAGTTACGACACACTGCCTTTTCACACTGAAGCGGTTAGTGATAGTGGGACTTACTAAAGCTGCTTGTACATGAAGAGAATGTTCCTGCTTTGTTATTGCTCAAGAGGATCCAGTTCTTCTTTTTCCTGAAACTCAGAGGGCTCTCCCAAACAAAACCTGGAGACACGAGATCCAGGAAAGCTTTCCAAAAAGCAACCAATTGAATGGGCATCTAAATTGTCAGCTACTGCACTAATTATTGTACCTTTGATTTTCTTTCCAGACACAGGAATAAAGAGCCCTTCCTCTTCCAACTGGACAAGGTCTTTTAATAGTGGCTCAAGCACTGCCTCATTATCATACTTCTTTACATTCACGGCCCTGCAAAGCACAGCTAAATAAATTGACTTCAGTGTGGCGCGAAACTGTGGTGGAACATTTGCCAATACCCAATACACTGCAACAGTCTTGTGGGTTGTTGGGATGTTCCCAGGGGATTGCAAACCTCAAAATCAGTGATGTAGAGAAGGAGAGAAAGAGTTCTGGCTTCAGTGGTTAAAAGTGCATTTTCTTTTAAATGAGTTCCATTATGAAATGCCTTGTAACTACCCTCATCAGCAGTGTATGTAGAGTTGAAAGCTTTCTCCTGTTTGTCTTTAAGGCTTAATATCTGTGACAATGACTGAAGAATGAAATTTCTCCTTAAAAAACTCCCATCTTTTGTAATATGTGGCAAAAGGACCATCAGCTCTTAAAGCTGTGCTAATGGGGTTCAACTCACTCAACTGTTTGACTAAACTGGACACGACTAGGTCATCAAGCACAAAATCATGTTTCCTTAAACATGAGTTTACAGTGTTTCTTATGCAAGGACATGATACTGAAGAGGATATAAACTGGAGCTCTGCAACTACTTCAGTAATGCACTTGCTTGACTCATTATAAATGCTCTCTAATTTTAATAAAAGGTGGCCTGATTTCAGTTCAATTTCCTCTTCTTTCAGTTCTTCAGTTTCATACTCTCCTGAACAGTCATATACACCTTAGCACTTTTATGCCTCAGAACAATGTGCTTCAGCAATACCATCTGAAATATTTGACTGACCCATATACGTATGTACAATTTGTCCCCGGAAGTCACTTGAAGAATGTGCTGTGTGTTTTCAGGATTAGTGTGATGCAAATGTTCCATACACATTTGTGTAAAAATCACACTGTCAGAGGATACAGTGCACAGTTTCATTTTTCCTAAGATGAACTCCAAGATGTTGGAAGTAATCCCGCTCAGTGGAGAAACAAGAACTGCAATGTTCACGATTGAAACAAATGACTTGTTAGTTGAATGTTTCCTTGACAAATGTGATTTGAGGGCATTCCAGGTTTTGAAGGAGCAGGGGCAATCAGCATGTAAACAGGGAGGAAAGTCACTTTGGTCGCGCCTTTACCTGTAGTGCCTCTAAAGTTAATTTGTTTCAGAGGCAACAAAGGTACAGATCTTGTAAATCCATCCCATGAGGAATAAAATCCAAATGCTAGATCCAAGTAAGTCCAAGTGCAAGATCCAGATTTGTCAGCTTTCATTTAGCAGCATTTGCCTCTCTGTCTGCTTGTCTGTCCATTCCCAAAAGTAATATATATATATATATATATATATATATATATGGCTCAAAACTTGTTAATTTAGCCGCTCCTTTGAAACTTGGAATGGCCTCAAATCACATTTGTCAAGGAAACATTAAGCTAACAAGTCGACACCAGAAGTCCAACATCTTGGAGTTCATCTTAAAATGAAACTTTGCACTATTTTTTTTTCTGAGTGTGTGAGTGAGGGTGTGATTTTTACACAAATAGAACCAAATAGAACCTGTGTATAGAACCTTTGCATCAGTGTTAATTTTGGCAGGTGATTTTGATTTTGTCTCAGATTTAGTCTTTTGACCAAGACACATTCATTTCTCCCCCTCCTAGAATCGCAACCTTATTGTGGTGGAGGGGTTTGTGAGCCCCTGTGATCCTGGGAGCTGTGCTGTCTGGAGCAAGTAGCTCCTGGCAGGGTCACCCAAGGCAGAGAGGTCCCAGGTGAGGGGCCAGTCAAAAAGCGATTCTCAAAGCCCTTATGAACAAAACCCACAGAGAAACAGGCATCTCGCCCAGAACAGGGAGACCAGGGCCCCCTCCTGCAGTCAAGCCTGAGAGGGGAGCTTGTTGGCGAGCGCCTGGTGGCCAGACCTGCCATCGGGGCCAGTCGGGCTCAGCCCAAATGAGCCACTTGGGGCTGCCCTCTCGTGGGCCCACTACCTGCGAGGGGAGAAATAGGGGCCGGGTGCGATGCCACACAGGTTAGGGTGAGGGCCCCAGCGGACTGGACTTATGGTACAGAAACTGGCTCCTGGATGGGAGCTGGACCCTATCCTTCTCCAGATTTGCCCGGGGTGAGAGGTGACGGGCAGGTGTGGGGTTACTTGTTAGCCCCTGACTGAGCACCGCTGTGTTGGAGTTTGTCCCAGTGAATGAAAGGGTTGCCTCACTGCGACTTCGGGTTGCAGGGGGGAAATCTCTGACTGTCATGACGGCGTACGCGCTGAACGCCAGCTCGTAGCACCCAGTCTTCCTTGTCCATAACGAACACCACGTTCGAGCATAGGTGGCTCACAAGTGTACCTGGTACCAGAGATCCTTAGGCCAACGGTTGATGATCGACTTTGTAGTCGTCTCATCAGACCTCCAGCCGTATGTCCTGGACACTTGGGTGAAGAGAAGGGCAGAGCTGTCAACTGATCACCACCTGGTGGTGAGTTGGATCAGATGGCGAGGGAGGCTGCCGGACAGACCCAAAACCCAAGGGTGAACTGGGAATGGTTGGCTGAGGACCCCGTCCAAAAGATTTTCAATTCACACCTCCGAAGGAGCTTCTCCCTGATCCCAAGGGAGGTTGGGGACATGGAGTCCAAATGGACTCTGTTCTGAGCCTCAATAGTTGAAGCGGCAGCTTTGAGCTGTGGCCAGACGATCATCGGTTCCTGTCGTGGTGGCAACCCAAGGACCCGGCGGTGGACGCCACCGGTGATGGAAGCCCTGAGGCTGAAGAGGGAGGCCTTCTGGGCTTGGCTAGCTTGGGGGACTCCGGAATTAGCTGAGAGGTACCAACACGCCAAAAGGGCTGCAGTGACAGCGGTCATGGAAGCAAAAACTCGGGTATAGGAGGAGTTTGGGGAGGCCATGGAAAAGGACTTTCGATTGGCCTTTAAAAGAGGTTCTGGCAAACCGTCTGGAGACTCAGGAGGGGCAGGCAGGGCCTTGTCCAGGCTGTTCTCAGCAGGGACGGGGAGGTTCTGACCTCAACTGAGGATGTGGTTGGACGATGGAAGGAACAATTTGAGGAGCTCCTAGACCCAACTGACACACCCTCAACAGAGGAGGCAGGACCAGAAGATTCAGGAGGGTCGTCACTCATCTCTCTGGCAGAGGTCACTGAGGCAGTTAGGAAATTCCGCAGTGACAAGGCGCCAGGAGTGGATGAGATCCACCCTGAAATGCTGAAGGCTTTGGATGTTGTTGGGCTGTCATGGCTGACAGGCCTCCTCAGTGTTGCGTGGGAGTTAGGGACAGTGCCTGTGGAGTGGCAGATGGGGGTGGTGGTCCTCATTTTTAAAAAGGGGGACCAGAGAGTGTGCTCCAATTATTGGGATATCACACTGCTCAGTGTCCCTGGGAAAGCCTACTGGAGGGTACTGGAAAGGAGACTGCGGCCGATTGTCGAACCTCAGATCCAGGAGGAACAATGTGGATTCCGTCCTGGCCGTGGAACAGCGGACCAGCTGTTCACCCTTGCACAGATACTGGAGGGATTATGGGAGTTTGCCAGTCCAGGATTTCAAGGCACAGTGAGGAGGGTGTCCAGTATGGTGGCCTCAGGATTGCATCTCTGCTTTTTGCAGATGAGGGGGTTCTGTTGGCCTCATCAAACTGTGACCTCCAGCATGCATCTGGATGGTTTGCAGCCGAGTGTGAAGCGGTCTGGATGAGGATCAGCACCTCCAAGTCCGAGGCCATGGTCCTATGCCGGAAAAAGGTGGCTTGCCCCCTCCGAGTTGGGACTGAGTTACTGCCTCAAGTGGAGGAGTTCAAGTATTTTGGGGTCTTGTTCATGAGTGAGGGTAAAATGGAGCGGGAGATTGACAGGCGGATCGGGGTAGCGTCGGTGGCAGTCATGCGGTTGTTGTACTGGACCATCCTGGTGAAGAAGGAGTTGAGTCAGAAGGCAAGGCTCTCAATTTACCAGTCGATCTTTGTTCCAACCACACCTACGGTCATGAGCTCTGGGTAGTGACCGAAAGAATGAGATCGAGGATACAAGCAGTGGAAATGAGCTTCTTCCACAGGGTGGATGGGCGCACCCTTAGGGATAGGGTTAGAAGCTCAGACACCTGGGAGGAGCTTGGAGTAGAGCTGCTGCTCCTCCGCATTGCAAGGAGCCAGTTGAGGTGGTTTGGGCACTTAGGATGCCTCCTGGGTGCCTCCCTGTGAAGGTGTTCTGGGCACGACCAACTGGGAGAAGACCCCGGGGCAGACCCAGGACACGTTGGGAGAATTATATATCTCGGCAGGCCTGGGAATGCCTTGGGATTCCCCAGGAGGAGCTGGTGGATGTAGCTGGAGAAAGGGATGTCTGGGTTAATCTCCTCAGCCTACTGCCACCACGACCTGGTCCTGGATAAGCAGCAGAAAATTAATGGATGGATGGATGGACATTCGTTTTAGTCAATTTGCATTTCTTTTTCTTCTTATGAGCTTAGCCATGATTTAAGTTGCCAAGTTAACATTAGTTAAGATGTGTATCGTTCGATTTCCAGAGGAGGGGGGATATTGGTGCGGCATCACTACCAGTATGTATCAACCAATCATAAACATGCAATACATGGCTGTACATATCTTGAAAATTGAGTGCATGCACATTGGCTGAAAAAATATAGGCCCATGATAGTACATGCACTCAATTTGCAAGATATGCACAGCCATGCAGCGTTAATATCTCTACAAAAACAGATGAAAAATGTTCGTCAATGAACTTTTTTCCACTACTTTAATAATGAGACGATAACTAAATAAAAATGCTCCTTTGAAAATAAAAACTGTGACCATGAGGATTAAGTCAGGGGGTGCCGTCCTGTTTTTATTTTGACTGTTGTGGCCTATAAAGCCCTTTGACACTGTAAACAGTGATATTGGGCTCTAAATAAACTTGAAACTTGAAACTTGACTAAATATATTTAACTAATTTAGCTAAAATGCTTGTCCATTCATCTGTCTCTGACATTAATCATCTTGCTATTGTTTGTCAGTGAAAATGGTAATATATTTCGTCACAGTGTTCTTGGTTGTTGTGTGGCTGTCCTTAAAATTCCAAGTGGGGAAAAACTGGGGATAACCCACAGCTCCCCCCACTTCACAATTATATATTATATATGTATGGAACTGAATAAATACAGCAAGATCATTGTTTGTTGTGTGAGTGTACCTAAGAAGATTGGCTGGGATTACGTAAATACATCTTGTGAAGGAAAAATGCACAGTGTCTTGTGTTTTGAACAAGTGCAGATTAACTTCACAACTAGCTATATTCATGTAAAGGTACAAATTTAATTTTTTATTGTATAATTACAGATTTAATTGTGCTACATTTACATCCACATTTATTTTTTTTTATTTATTACATTTATTTTTTCAGTGAAGAAATTCCTTCTGTGCAGCAGTACAGTAACATTACAACATGATAATGTAATGTAATGTGCTAATGTAGTGACCCTAATGAACAACAGCCATTGGATGTATCAAACCTTTAAAGACAGCTGAAAAAGTTTTCACAGTAACTGAATGTAAACAGAATAAAACTGATCAAATTGACCAAAATGATGCAGAAAATTGAATATCCTTGAACACAGAAGCTCTGTTTCATCAGAGGTCTAGAACATCACCTTACACAGAAACATAGCCCAACTAGGACAATACAATACATTGACGCTGTATTCTGAAGTGAGTTGTACACTGACACTGCACTCCTGTACTGACTTCTACACTGACACTGCATTCTGTCCTGAGTTTTACACTGACGCTGTATTCTGTGCTGACTTATAAACTAACACTGTATTCTGTACTGAGTTATACACTATACACTGCATTCTGTACTATAGAGAGTAATACAGACTCACTTCCCAGCTGAGACAATGAGGAGCGTACGTAAGTATAAACTGAAGCCATTTGAGCCATTCTGTGCTGGATCCCGATCACAACTGCTCACTCGGATTTCTGTCTGAACTGGGCTATAATGGATCTTAAATGATGCCCATGGTCGTTAAGACTGATGGAGAAATAGATCTCTATTGGTTTTCTATCAATCACATTATTGGAAGCTTAGAGACGCAGTCAGGAATAAGGAATGAGATGATGACCGTGTCTTTGCTTAGGCCTTGAGCCCTTCACTTCCATTGAATTAGCCTCACAAATGATTTGGGTAACTGCTCTCACAGAGCCCGCATAACGGTCAGATGGCCCAGTCATAATAAATCCTTATGTGTCTATCGCTACACTTTTAATGACCATATCCCTCTGCTCTGGCTCCCAGTTCAGTTATGGTGAGTGCCAAGTGACAGTTGGCAGTGCCATGTTTACATCCATTTCCAGAGAATTAGGAAGAGCAGGACAGTGAGGATGATGATGATGATGATGATGATGATGATGATAATGATGATGGTGGTGGTGGTAGGGGCAAAAATCCAGTAAAAGAATGACCGAGACAAATACAGTCTCATGGCCTGGGGACAATGGGGCCCAGGGGGTGTATGGTGTGTTTTTGGTTGCAGTCAGGAGCTGGTTATTAGGGCTCTGGCGTGCGGTAATGAACAGGGCCAAATGTCAGTCTGACTCCTGCCCTCCAAACCTTTCTTTATGTGCTAATCGTGTTGTTATGGGGACCAGTGTCTGATTGATAAAAGCTGGCTGGATCAGTTGGAAACACCTCTGCTGAAGATATGTTTGTCCTTGGGAAGTGTGTTGTCTGGTGAGAGGAGGCTTGGAGGAGGCAGGTGGACGGCACGCGGTTTGGGCAGTTCTGTCTTTTCTCTACATCTTGGCTGCCACCTGCTCCTCACATCACGAGGTGTCATGATCTCCAGATAACTACTGTGAAGAAAGGAGAAATGTATCTTTCCCTGTGATTGAAGTCTGTCTCACTCCTCTACACAGCTCTACAGACTGAAAATTTGTCATTTATTTTACATAACATTAACTTAGCAGTACATATCCTTTCATTCTCAAAAGTGAGTTTGATTATACCTGATAATGACCTGGCTGCAGGTACATTCCTCTCTTCTAACCAACATGGTTCACTACACCATTTCACAAAATTGCCTTTTCATACTGCTGCTGTACAGGAAAATTCTGTCATCAGCACAACTGAAGAGTCTAGGTCAAAAAACAAACAAACAAACAAACAAAAAAAAACAAACAAACCCCCCCCCCAAAAAAAACAAAACAAAAACAAAACTGAATCTGACTGCTTGGACTTTATTTCTCTCCTCTCTGACCTACATGAGTAGAGAGCACTCATTATTTTCACCACTGTGCACTTACAGGCCCAAACAGCTTTATGACACAATTGAAAATATATTGCAGAAATATGGTCTGTATGTTAACTTGTTGTGCTGTCATCATGAGTCTGTATACTTTGAAACACATTTATATGGTTATATTTGATAAAGCAAAGTAAGTAAAAACGCTTCATGCCAGTTTTAGTCAAACCAATGTTTGTACTGTTTTTTTTTGTCTGTAAAAGGATTTCGATTTTTTCCTTGTGAGTTTATCGCTATGAGAAGATCTAACTTTGCCGTTGGTTCGGGGTAAAGCTAAATTTGATTTTTTTTCCCCCTTAAGATTTGCTGCTCTCCATGTTTATTAGAGTTCCCTTTTAATCTATCTAAAGTTTGTCTGTGTTACTCTTAACTGGAGGGCTAACACATTTAATGGTGTATTTAGAGTGATTTTGTTTGCTGTAAAAATCAGAAGCTTTCTTAATCCTGAAGAGGGGGAGTCATGTGCAAATGTTCCATATGAATAACACACACACACACACACACACACATTAGATGTACTGAAGAAGTGAGGAGAAATTCAGATGTAAATTTGACTCTTGAAAGAAAGAAGAGAATGTCGTTCTCTGAGAGGTTTAATCTTAGACATCCTCTTAAGGCTGACCTAACTTTTCATTTGCACTGAGGGTTTGGGGGTGGGGAGGGGGTTGACAATAAGCCCTGATCCTTCTTTTTAAATGTCACCAAACCATTCATTAACTAGCTAATGACTTGTCATAAAAACACATTGTCTTTGAGTCCAAGAGGGAAAATGGTGTGGGCAAGGGGAAAGGAGGTGGGACTTCTGATTAATTTCAATAGAACTTTTCAGACACAAAAGTAAACCTTCATATGGGGTAAAAGCCCCTCTTCTTTTTGGTTTACACTACCACCACAGGCCTCAGCCTGCTATTGGACCTGCTGGCAGCAATGGGCACAGAGAACAATGGGCCAGTTCCCCATTACTAAAAGATGAAAGATCTATTCTTCTATTCTTCTCTCTGAAGACCTGGAGTGAAGGCAGTGAGGGGGAAAGAGGCACAATGGCATTAGGTGTCCTCTGTTGCCAAGGCTAACAGAGGCCTTTTGCTCACTAAATTGCAAGTGAAGAGGAGATAATGAGGGGTTGATTGGGGCTAATAGGCTTATTCTTTGGCTAATGGGGTTTGTTAACTTTCCTTTCCTCTCGTCTCTGAGCAGAACTGGAGTGGGCTCTTACGCTGTAAAAATGAGCTGTCCTAGAACCACACTGACTCTCTCCCTGTGTTTCCATGCACAGAGCTTTGGTTTACAATGTCTTTCTGTTTCAGATGATTGCGCTTTCAAACACACTAAGGATTGCTATTCCTGTGTCAGATGCTTCTGGGCTCACTGAGAGGCACCAGATGTTTGTAGGAGTTGTATTTATAGGGTGCATTCTGAATGCTAATGATCATATTCTAAACCACACACTAACAGTGCTCCACATCTTTGAGGATGGTTTCCCCTTTCCAGGGGAAACCATGAGAAAAAATGCAATACTTGAACATTGCATTCGTTGATAAAGAGGTTGCAAAATGAGGGAACAATGTTCTTTAAAAAAAAAGAAAACGAGGCATCAAAGGGGGCAACAGTTAGATTCACTGGGGTTGTAAGGTACAATTTATTTTCATAGGGATATCATTAAAGACTATATAGATGTGATATTCATTCCATCAAATCAATTCCACAAATCCCTGTTTCTAAGCACACTGTAACTACAGGTGCACACAAACACACACACACACACACACACACACGTACACACACGCGCACACCACGCACACACACACACATAAGCACGCACACACACACACACACACACACACAGACACACACACACCGATGACTGTTGTTTTCTTTTCTACATGATGTTAAGAAGACTGAATAGATCCAACAGAGCAGTAACACACCCCAGTGGGCACTAGAATGGTGAAAGTGTCAGAGGTATACAAATGTCTTTGGGACATCTTTTCTTCCTCTGCTAAATGTGGGCACAAAGACTACAATGAGGGTGTGGTCTCCACCTCTACAGCCACACTGTCTATGCTCACAGGGGCAGACCTGCATTCACAGGACAAGAGACCTCTGGATCTATTTTTGATCCTGCATAGAATTGGAGGGTTTTTCTTCACCACACCCCTCCTCCCATCTTCCCTTTACATACCTACCCCCATGATCCCCCATCTCAGCATTGTTCTGTTGTCCTCAGACTGATAGATTTTATTTGACCCTCAGCAGAAAATAAAGAACAGAGAGGAAGGCACCAGGTCAGAAGCTCTTCTCTTGTCTGGCAAGTCATCTCTGTTACCTACCAAACACAGGGCTGAATACTGTTTGGAAAGTCAGCTTTGTTATCTATGACACACAGGGCTGAATACAAACACTACCACAGAGACTAAGAAACGTAAGGAAAAACAGAAATTAATGCTAAACCATGCCAAAGAAACAAGCTGGTCTGATTCTTGTTTTGACTTTTCAGAGGTGGTTTAATGTGGTCCATTGTGAATGGTGTGTGTGTGTGTTTGGCAAGGGAGGGGGTGGGGCATGGCAGTGGCTGAGCGTGAGTTTGGGGGTGGGGTGGGTTCTTTTGAAGACCTACAGTATCATGTGTGCTAAACACTGATGTGTACCAGCTGATCTTCATGGCCCGTGGCTATCAGTGAGTGAATGAAGACCAGGAGGTGACTGCACCAATCAGAGGACAGCTGAGGGAAATGCATGTGTGTGTGCAGCAGGACGTAGTGTATGTCCAATTGGCAGCTTTTTATTCCACAAAAAAAGTCTCAAATCTCTCTTTCATTTATTTCTGCTGTAGGACCCCCATGTCTAACCTCTAATCACGGAATTATCTGAGAACAACCCCCCCCCCCACCCCCCACCCCCAAATGTATTAAAGTCAGGACCACACTACATGCCTGTTTACCATAACACAGATCACTGACAGACACTGAAGTGTCAGGGGACTGGTTAGAGGTAGGTTGGGACAGAATTCTTTCTTAAAAAAGCAACTCACCGGTTTGAAAAAGCCCTGCGCTAGATATTCTATGATTGTAACATGTTCTAAAATAGCTGAAATGAACTCTGGCTGATAAGCCACCTCTCTTGTGTCCCGTGTGAATCTTCTGTGTGTCTGAAATCAAATATGAGTACTGTTAAGGCAGAGGACAGACTGCCACACATGCTCACTGCCAATTACAGAGGAAAGTTCATATTCATTCAGAGCAATGTGGACAAAAGCCCCTGTGGCATTTGTTTAGTTGGGAGCTGTAGTGAGATCACGCTGTTACTCTCCATTAGGCATTTTCTGAGTGGCATGCCAAGGAGTTTGAACTCATTACAGCTCTCACGAAGAGGCATTCTAGAGATATGAGACAAAATGATGAGAAATTAACACTACACTTTTCAACAATGTGGTTTTATGAGGTCTGCAGGACCACTGCTCTCCTCAACACAATCCTCTTAATACACAGCCCACTCACCCTCAGCCTCTAATGCACTTTGATGTCAGCAGATCCATTATGGTGTGTCAGTCTGGGTTTTGGTTTTTGACACCGTGTGTTAGTCTGGGTTGGGTTTTAGAAACAGTGCGTGTAAGTCTGGATTTATGTTTTTGAGACAGTGTGTGTAAGTCTGGGTTTGGGTTTTTGAGACTCTGTGTAAGTCTGGATTTGGGTCTTTGAGAGAGTGTGTTTTAGTCTTGGTTTGGGTTTTTGGGACAGCATATCCTCTACCTCTTGCATTGGTGAGGGGAAGTATGTGAGTATAGGGATCTGCATAAGCTGGTCATTGGTTTACCACAGTGGATGCGTTTTACCTGACTCATATGATGGGCTACTTATATGACACAGAGCAGAAAACCTCAGGAATAATAATTGTACAGATGCTAGGAATGTGAATGAAGTTATTTTGTGAGGTCCAAATTAAGACAGAATCATATAAAAAGAGTCAAAACCGAGTCACAGCAGTCAGTCTGAAGTGATCAAAATTGTGACTCAATTCCAAGTCCAAGTCCAAGTCCAAGTCCAAGTCCAAGTCCAAATCACAAGTTTAAACTCCACAACCCTGATCCTGACAAGCTGATCCAGGAACAGCTGACTAAATGACCTCACTAAATGACCCAGGGGGGCGCAACATGAAAAGGTTAGCAGTGCTTCCAAACAATCACAGCTTTATTAGTGTGAGGGCTATAATTATCAGTGTGAGGGCTTCTTTTCTTTTCTCTTGCCTCTTATTCAGGAATCCATCACAGAGGAAAATAAATAAATAAAGGAATAGAGGTAGGAGGTGATTTCTTTTCCCTGTGCACCAAGCAGCCTTCATGTTTGGTATTTACAGACCACACTGTAATCACTTTTTAAAGCGTCACAGAGAGCATCTTCCTCATGAAACATCACTCAAACTGAAAAGTTCTCACAGTCAGGACTGCTGTGAGGACACGAGTCTGATGGTCAGAGGAATTCTGGGAAGTTTGGGAAATTATACTCCTGAGCAACAGAACAAGTGATCTCTGAAAACAAGTACAGGTATCACAATATTGCTCTGTTGATGTTCCTACTTTATGCATGTGTGTGGGTTCATATATTCCAATATGAGTTAAAGCTGTTAGAGTCCCTGTCACACATCCATTTTTCCTTTAGACTCAGACTATGGCTTCTTCACTCCAGTCTAGTCCATAATCTCTGATAGCTGTGGACAGGCTCTTCACCACTCCAGATTACCAAAATCGCTCAGATTACCCAGATTACCCAGGTCACCCAGATTGCTTGGTTCTGTCATAATGACAGGGACATCACATACAAGTTCATGTGTTATTTAAAAAAGTCTGGAGCACTCTGAAGCCATTGTGATGGGTTTGTCAGCATCTGTCTGGCATTACCCCAAAGCTTTTCCTCAGGATTTTCTTTGCTGGCACTGATTCTCAGAGACACCATTCAGCATTGGTAACAATGTCACAGAGCACACTCACAGGCACTGGCGGACTTGGGAGGGGGACAGGGAGGGCGACTGCCCCCTCGGTGCCCTCATGGTTGAAAAAGCGTCGCTAAAGTGCCCTCTAGAGTGGCGAAAACGAGAGGGAGTGCCCTATTGGCTGCCCTTCACAAGGGAAAAAATGATTGAGTGCCCTCTAGGGTGACCCCCTTCATGCAATAAATTATGATGCGCCCTCTAGAGCAAGTAAATTCGATAACATGTCTTAATGAGTGCCCTTCTAGTGGAGAAAATGTGATGTTTCCTATATGTGCCCTTCCAATGGAAAAGGGTGCAGTTATAAAGTGCCCTCTATGCCGCCCTTACATGACAGTGTCCTGGAGGGTACCCTTTCTAGCAGAGAAAATGGGATGCAGTGCTGTACAGAGTACCTCTGCAGGTAAGAAAACATGATTAGGTGCCCAATTAGGTGCTCCTCTAATGGAGAAGTGCCCCTCCAGTGGATAAAATATGATGCAGTGCTGTAAAGAGTGTCCTTACGTGCGTGAGAATGTGGGGAAGTTTCCTAATGGATGCCTCTCCGGTGGAGAAAATGTGATGTGGTGCCATATAGGTGCTCTTACAATGGGATAAATTTGAGGCTCCCTACAGGTGCCTTTCTGATGAAAAGAAACTCATGAGTTGCCCTCTTAGACGCCCTTCCAAGTGAGAAGACACAACAAAGTGCCCTTGCAATGGAGAAAAAAAAAAATCCCAGTGAAGAAAATGAGATGCAGTGCCCTACAGTCTCCCCTACGGGTGCCATGACAACAGTGTAGGTGTGTTGCCAAATACTTTGATAAGATTTTGAATTTACATCTCAAACCCTGTGTATATTCAAAACACATTGTACGGCTGCTAACAAATCTTTTCTGCGTTTTTTCAAGGGGCCAATAAATTAGGCTAATATGTAGCTAGCATTTGATGTAATCTCATCTGCCCTTTGTTTTATTTTTCAGTGTACCCTTTAGGTTAGGTGAGAATATGTTTCAGTTAGAATAGAATATGTTTCAGTTTTAGCCACACCCCCTCTAGAATGCTCAGATGTCAGAGGACACTTAATACAGTCTGTGCTGTAACCCTGCTACATCCTACTACAGTGTGTGAGGTAGGTAATACAGCAAGCTTTCTTTGAAGTTGTAAAGATTGAGTTTTACCTATGATGCATTACTAAATACTAATGTATGTACACTGCACGTGATTTTAGAGATAGCTGTATCATATTTTTTTTTAGCCTAGATGTCTAACTAGGAAGCTAGCTAACCAAACAGGTACCTTGCTCAGCTGAATCTATGCTAACCTGTGGACTCAGTTTGGGAATCAAACAGAAGTGTAAAAATCGTTCCCTAAGGGAATAATTTTGGGGTAATTTGTACAACATGCCCATAGGTGAGAATTGCTTTTTCAACTAACTTAAGAGTGGGGTTAGCATTGGGCTGCCCTATGATTACAGAAGGCCAAGGAGAGAAAGAAAACTGAAGCATATACAAAAGCAACTTTTTGTGCTGTTTGTGAAATAGGGCCTAAACATTTTAAAGGTTTATAGTTGCCTGTGTGTTTTTAGAGGTGTGCTTATACGTTTAATCTGGATCACCTAATGACATAATGTTAATCTTAATCAAGGATGAAGACTATTTCATCATACATGATGCATCATAGCTTTTTGCGTGCTGGTGGGGCCCCATGTCATGCAGTAGGACATGATTTGGAAAGGACACACCTCTCTATATAAGGTCTCACAGCTGATAATGCATATCAGAGCAAAAAAAAAGCCATGAAGTTGAAGGAACTGCCTGCAGAGCGCAGAGACAGGATTGTGTCCAGGCACAGATCTGGGGAAGGCTACAAAAAAAAATTATGCCGCATTGAAAGTTCCCAAGACCACAGCGGCCTCCATAATTCTGAAATGGAAGAAATTTGTAACAATCAGAATTCTTCTTAGAGCTGGCCACCTGGCCAAACTGAGCAATCAGGGTAGAAGGGCCTTGGTAAGAGAGGTGACAAAGAACCTGATGGTCACTCCGGCTGAGCTCCAGAGATTCTGTGTGGAGATGGGAGAAAGTTCCAGAAGGACAACCATCGCTGCAACATTCCACTGATCTGGGCTTTATGGCAGAGTGGTCAGATGGAAGCCTCTCCTCAGTGAAAGACACATGAAAGCTGCTTGGAATTTGCAAAAAAGCACCTAAAGGACTCTGAGACCATGAGAAACAAGATTCTCTGGTCTGATGAAACCAAGATTTAACTGTTAGGCCTCAATTCTCAGTGTCATGTCTGGAGGAAACCAGGCACCACTCATCACCTGCCCAGTACCAAGTGAGCGATAAAGCATGGTGGTGGCAGCATCATGCTGTGGGGGTGTTTTTCCAGTGGCAGGGGCTGGGCGATTGATCAGGATTGAGGGAAAGCTGAACAAAACAAATTTCAGAGATATCCTCAATGAAAACATGGTCCAGAGCGCTCAGGACCTCAGACTGGGCCAAAGGTTCACTTTCCAACAGGACAGTGACCCTAACCACACAGCCTAGACAATTCAGGGGTGGGTTGGTCACAGCTCTGTGGATGTCCTTGAGTGGCCCAGCCAGAGCCCTCACTTGAACCCAATCAAACATCTCTGGAGAGACCTGTTTTCACTTTGTCATCATGGGGTATTGAGTGTAGACTGATGAGGGGAAAAAAAAAAAAAGAATTTAAACAATTTTAGCATAAAGCTGCAATGTAACAAAATGTGAAAAAAAAACTGAATAGGTCTGAATACTTTCTGAATGCACTGTACTAAGAACTGATATGAATATAATGAACACTGATCAACTAACCCACATACGATATGAGGCATAACCTCAGTGGTGTTAACCTCAGATTTGTGTATTGTGGATCCCAGATGGTGATCCAGTGTGCGGAGATATAGACAGTTTTATTTTATCACTCATTCTGGAAGTACATTTAGTATGTCATAAAGTAAAGAGATTTTAAAACATATTTGAATAACACTTGTCTGGCATCACTTCCACAGTCAGTTCCAGCTGTCTGGACTCCGGATTTGACACTGCTTGCATTGTGCATTGTGATAAGCTGTTGTGCAAGGCTGCCTTCAAAAACACTTTGAACTGCAAGGCTGTTGAAAGTGCGTCATAAACAGAGGCTTGTGAATTGCTGATTAGCTCGGCGCCCTGCCTGGGGGAGAAATTAAATGCTTATTTCCCTATAAAGTGCTGTAGAGTGCTTTCTGTAGAGAACAGAGAGGAGGTGAGTGCCTGTTCCTGTCTGGCCCACAGTCTCTCTGATCTTCCCATCAGGAGGATGAAGATGACAGTTAGGATGACGGTGGCATTTTGTCAGGCAACAATACATCACACCATACAGTTAAACTGGTACTAAAAAACAAAGTTTTTAGAAACACTGTTGTGTCTTCTACTCAAAATGAGTTCATTACACTGGCATGGCATGTAAAATAAATTTCCCTAAATTTCCTTTGGGATCAATAAGGTATCTCTATCTGTCTGTCTATCTATCTGTCTGTCTATCTATCTGTCTGTCTATCTATCTGTCTATCTATCTGTCTATCTAAGTTGAGAAACGGAAAAAGAAAAAGAATAGAAAAAAAATGATGTCACATCATCAGACACACAAACTCCATTCATTCAGTCGCATGGTCATGTCTGCAGAATACTTAAACCTATTCCTACCAAGTATTTCTGAAATGATTTACAGATGAATGTATTTATTTATAGAGAAACTTTCCCTGAGTGGAAATATGTGGGCTAATAACCAGTGGGAGGGTTTCCAACACAGTTAAGGTCGTGAAGTAAGGAGCCGAGACATGAGTTCAGTTTTTACTGAACTTATTTTATGGGCAGCAAAGAATTCAAAGAAGAGCCCAAATCGGCCGAGCCAAACAGTACCTTACAGGCATTATTACAGACACCAAACTAAAATACAAATACAGAAAATTAGAATTATTCAGCTTCATTTGAATAGATGAAAACAGATGAGGATGCTTTACTGTAGCTAAAGGGAAAATTAACTACTCACCACAACGCATGCTTGTGCCTGTGCTACTAGTCAAACACACACTGCCAAAGGGAAGTAAATAAAGAAAGTGTTAGTGCTCAAATTGCAGTTAACACATTCACAAGCGGTGAATGTCAGTGAAAGCACTGAACGTATTTCTGGATGGGACCAAGGTAATGGGACGTGTTTTTGGATGAGACCGAGGTAATGGAACGTGTTTTTGGATGGGACCGAGGTAGTGGAACGTGTGTTTGGATGGGACTGAGGTAGTGGAACGTGTGTTTGGATGGGACCGAGGTAGTGGAACGTGTTTTTGGATGAGACCAAGGTAGTGGAACATATTTTTGGATGGGACCGAGGTAGTGGAACATGTTTTTGGATGGGACCGAGGTAGTGGAACATGTGTTTGGATGGGGATGTTGGATGTCAGCCTGGTAACACTGTGTCATCCAAACCTCATGTATCAGAACATCTCCAACAGCACCCCTTCACCCTCAGTGACCGCTACGAGAGCCACCTCCGAATGCCTGGTTCCCTACTTATCTGCCCAGTGCTTGTTTCATCTGCCTGCATGACCAAGCCTCGTTTGAAGGGATTTGAGAACGCTGGATTGCTCATCTGAACTTTGAACATGAAGCAGAGGCTGGGAGTGTGTGTGTGTGTGTGTGTGTGTGTTGCTTCTCAATCCTGTGAGCTTTATTATGGTAATGGAGCTGAAGCGGGCATCCGCCCATCAGAATGCTAGCAGGCTTATCTCAGTAGGACAGCCACACAGTGGTGAGGTAGAAGACGAGGTAGCAGTCCAGTCAGATCAGCTGCGCCCAAGGACAGCTGTTTCAAAGCATATGTCTCATCTTTATTATGATGTGAAATGCTGGCCTAGTCAACACATTTGTGTGCGTGTGTGCATGCGTGTGAGTGATTGTGTGAGTGTGTGTGTGTGTGTGTGTATGTGTGTTAGTGTATATGTATGTTAGTGTATGCATGTGTGTGTGTGTGTGTTTGTGTGTGTTTCCTCAAAGCTCTCTGCAGGGGAAAATGCCGTAGTTTGGTCCTGGATTATCCTTATGGTGAGGGTGAGAGAGAGAAGGTCTTTGGTATACACAGGCGCTGTATTTTATATGTTGCCCTATTATTCAAGGGTATCAGCAGGACGACCTGCCACAGAAAGAGAGTCACAGAGCACATCCTGACCACAGAGAATAGCCTCTGCCAACTGCATTTCCCTTTGACAAACCTCACCAACTCCATGTTTGCTCTCGGAACTGGGTCCCAGTGTTTATCAGACACTGTGGTGTGGTATGTGTGGTGCTGGGATGCTCAAATGGCTGAATGTCACATTCAGAACACTGCACACAAAGGATTTTAACTGCAGTGTTTAGAGATAACAGTAACAGATTAGACACAGGAGTGTAGATTAAAAAATGTTCTAGTGTATACAACATATGGACTATAAAAAATGAGCCATTGCTTGGTTTTGAATGCTTGTGTAAGTGCATGTGCACATGTAAATGCATACGTAAATACAAGCTTGGGTAGGCATTTGTAGGTCGGTCATTTGGTTAAAGTATGTGTGTGTGTGAGTGTGTGAATGCGTGAGCGTGTGTGCATGTGTGTGTGCGCTGACAAAATACTGACCACACACACAATGACAAAACACTGACCACACTCACACTGACAAGCTACTTGCCACGCCCACAATGTCATAATACTGACCACACAGACACTAAGTAAACAAAAACACTCACACTGACTAATTAAACACTGACCACACCCACAATGACAAAACGCTGACCAGACACACTGACAACATACTGACCACACCCACAATGACTAAACACTGACCACACCCACACTAAGTAAACACTGATCACACACACACTGACAACATACTTACCACACACGCACTGACTGAACACTGCCCACGCACACTGACTATACATTCACCACACACACACACACTGACAACATACTTACCACACACACTGACTAAACACTGTCCACACACACACTGACAACATACTTACCACACACACTGACTGAACATTGACCACACACACATAGTAAAAACTGACCTCACACACACTGACTAAACACTGTCCACACACACATAGAGTAAACACTGACCTGTTTGAAGGAGGGATGTTTACAGAACAGAGTATGTGAGGGTTTGGGCTGTCCAGGGGTGGAAAAAGTACAAGTAGGAGTACTGTTACTAAAAAAAAAGTACTCTAAGTAGATTTAAACTGTCAACTGTTTTCAGGAGGGATACTTTAACTCTACTTAGAGTACATTTTTTTAGTAACAGTACTTCTGCAAGTACTTTTTTCACCTCTAGGCCCATCTGTGTAACACAGATTTTAATAACAGTCAAACTAAGTGTAATTCAGACATTTCACAGGAAGGAAATGGTGAAACATGCATGTTTGTTGTAGAGGACTGTGTCA
Source organism: Chanos chanos (assembly GCF_902362185.1). Classification (NCBI taxonomy): domain Eukaryota; kingdom Metazoa; phylum Chordata; class Actinopteri; order Gonorynchiformes; family Chanidae; genus Chanos; species Chanos chanos. The sequence continues at coordinate 28,415,061 of NC_044499.1, read as the reverse complement.
TATGCATTTGTGAGGTCATTGGTGTGTATTTGTATGTGTGTGTATATTTGTATTGGTATGTGTGTGTATATGTGTATGTGTGTGTGCATGTGTGTGTGTGTGTGCATGTCTGCGTCTGTGTGTATGTTTGTAATTTTCTCTGTGCAGTGAAAATTAAAAACATAACCACCAGCCCCCCCCCCCCCCCCCCCCCCCCCCCCCCCCGCGCGCACACACACACACACACACACACACACGCTCCCAGACAAACCACTATGAACAGCTGGAGTGGAGGGGATCAGCTGAACAGTCAGGGCAGCATGGAGGAGATCAGCCAAATGGTCCCCAGGAAAAACTGAATAACCCTTTCACGACCTCACAGGGATCAAACAGAGCTAGAGAGAGGGGGGGGGGGGCACATGGGTGCTTTAAACGATTAGGTTCCCCTGAAAGAGACTCTGCCTTCACCAGTCTGGAATGGTGTGTGTGTGAGTGTGTGTGTGTGTGTCTGTGTGTGTGTCTGTGTGTGTGCATATGCGTGAGTGTGTGTATGTGTGTGCATGGCTGTGTCCGAAATGGCATACTAGCGTACTGCATACTGCATACTAGCCTAGTATACACTGCATACTGCACACTACTCCACACGCTAATATACAGTATGGTACGCAATTATACAACTTTTGTGTAGTGTACTACACGTTTGCTATCGGTTGGGCTATCTGTTCTGTTAAAATCGAACAACACACGACTACCACAAATATGTATCAAAAGTAGCCCTATAAGAAAGTGTATGAAGACTTATTACACCAAAATATGCAACTGATACATTTATATTCGGAACTGCAGCTGCAGTTGAAGTTGAAGCTGGTTCTGTCGCTGTCCGCCATGTTTTTAAAATTTTTTGACAGTTGAAAATCACTGCGTTGCTTCATGGGATGCAGTACCCAACGAAGTGAGCTCTGGTTGTATACTGCAAATTTTCGCCAGAGTAGTACATCATCCAGGTAACTGTCGTGTACTGCAAAATTTTTATTTTTCACGTACTGCATACTACTTACTACTTTTATGTCAAAATTAGTATGCGAGTAGTATGTAGTATGCCATTTCGGACACAGCCCATGTCTGGAATTCTTGATGTCACCTCTATGTGTCTCAGATGATGTCACAGAGGATGGGAATGGAGTTTAGTTTTATCCATTCTGTAAGCCAGCTTTTCACAAGGATGTGCTGTTATGCTGCACTCATAAATCTAAAACAGCAATGCAAACTACAATAAACCACTGCGTGTCACAGAAGCACTGAGCTCTAGGTACTGAGTATAGCATCATTTATATGTTTTTACATGATTACATTACTTAATGTATTCATGTGTAGGAATTTTGTATAATGTAAATTTGAATGAAGTGTTTCAGTAGTGGGGCAGTGGGTAGTGCTGTTGCCTCACAGCAAGAAGGTCTTAGGTTCGATTCCCGACCGGACAGCCAGGGTCCTTTCTGTGTGGAGTTTGCTTGTTCTCCCCCCGTGTCTGCGTGGGTCCCCTCCAGGAGCTCCAGTTTCCTCCCACAGCCCAAAGACATGCAGGTTAGGTGAATTGGAGACACTAAATTGCCCCTAGGTGTGAGTGTGTTTGTCTGTGTGTCTGCCCTGCAATGGACTGGTGACCTGTCCAGGGTGTTTCCCGCCTTTCGCCCTTTCCCAGCACCCCCTGCGACCCTAATCAGGATAAGTGGCTTAGATAGTGAGTGAGTAGTTTGGTAGTATGGACCATGTAGTATTGCACTAAGGTAGCGTGTCAGTTCTCACTGTGAAATGACAGTACGTTTGAAATATGCTAGAGATTCTATTTATAAATCCTATATCCCCATCAGTTATTGCTTGGAATGGTTCCTGCTTTCCCCACAATGTGAAAAGATCCCTCTACGCACAAAGCCCTTTTCATCTTTCCCTCAGGTGCAAAAATGTAACTGCATGTGCAGTCCCAAAATTCAGTTCTCCTTAGTGTCTTTGAGGACTTTGAAGTCATACTCCTCCAGCTGGCAAAAAGAGAAGTTCCTTTAACAACTTTCATTTACTTTCTCAAGCAAGAGAGGAGAGAGAGAGAGAGAGAGAGAGAGAGAGAGAGAGAAATTAATTACGGAGCAAGGAGAAAATGCAAAACACACACACACACACACATTAGCGCACACACACACTCATGAACCTCATAAATGCACATAATACAGTGAGGACAGGCAGATGTCCCCTACAACAAACATTCATGTACCATCACTTCCTGTCTATGAAACATCTGAATTACACTTAGCTTGACAGTTAAGAAAATCTGTGTAACAGAGATGGGCCAAAACCACACACACTCTGTTCTGTCAACATCAATCCCTTAAATCTTGTCACGGCGACTGGACTATCATTTTAGCTCACCTCTTGGGATGTCTGACTCCTTTCACTCAAGTCTGGTGACAGTCAATATGACCACATCACTGATGTACTAAAGTTTAAATTAAAGATAGATGTGGAGAGGATTCACCTCACAGGCATTTGTCAAAGCAGTGTATGTGTATGTGTCTGTGTGTGTGTTTGTGTGTGTGAGATACTCATCATCCACAAAGGCTTCTTTACTGCTCACCACTCTTACTTAGCCACCAACTAAAACACCCATGCCTGGACTTTCAGCCTCATTGATTCACCACTGAATGGGTCGAACTGATTTCTTCCCATCCTCCACACTCCACACCAAATGCCTCTATGCTCTCTCTTTCTCTCTCTCTCTGTGTATGTGTGTGTGTGTGTGTGTGTGTGTGTGTGTCTGTATGTGTGTGGACAGCACCACTTCCCTGCTCCTCTACTGTGATTTTCTATGATTCTGCTCCATCATCAGTCATTAGTTAACTCATGTCTTTTGTTTCCATGACAAAGCATAACAAAACATAAACATGGGGAGCATTTGTGCTGGAGCAGTTTGGGTGTGTCTCTGCAATTTTCATTAGGATGATTCTCTCCGGTGCCACCCCCCTTACGTCCTGGGACCAGAGTGTTACTGACAGGGCTGGGCTGAGCCACGGGCAGGTGTGAAAACAAGTGAGGGAGAGCACGATGGAGAGAAAGAGAACAAAGAGAACCAATAAACTTCATCATTCACTGATATTTATTGATAAACACACTCGCACCTTCCGCAAGCAGAATTCCATGTCCCTCTCCAAAATACCTCAAATTCCTCAAAACACAAGGATATGTATCAAATCTCTAAAATCTATGATGCATCTCAGATGTATTGATGTTGAAAAAAATGGCCATGAAATGGTAAAATGTATCATACAATCATTCTTTTTCATCCTGCTCATTTCTTATCTATAAGGATGATGCTGATATTTAGTTTACTAAAAAAATTAAAAGATAAAAATATCACTCCAGACTCATTCATACCCACCAGGCATACACACATTCGTGATGATTAATCAACAAAAGGAGCACAATGCTGCACCCAACCAAAGGAGCACAATGCTGCACCCAGGAAAGCAAACAAACCTCCAGTGTTTATTAAATTGTGACATTACTTAGCCAAAACTAAAGCTTTTCAAATCACCCCTAGACATCTTCAAGTTTTCTGAAAGAAAAAGGAAAACTGCAGTATGCCAGGGCTGTGGACAAGACTTCCACTACATCAGGAAAGTATATGGACTGATGTTCTTCTTTAGCAAACTTGCATGGCGGGGTTTTAGTGGTTTTAATACGAAGATGGGCCGAGGAGTTTATACGGAGGTTTCAGGAGTCGACTTTGGCGGCCTGTCCAGGGGTGAGGAGATTAGTGGTATTTCTTAGCTTTGACAGGGAGCCAGACGGGTTATGCCTGCGTCATGTCAGAGCTTGTGTCTCTGCAGTAGGAGCTGTGGTTATTGTATGGGTGAACGGCTCTAGCTGTGATCTGCAGGCATTTCTATTACAGACACATTAGTTACAATAAGGCCTGGCGTGGGCCCCTGGGAGCAGAAAGCTCAGAGGACCGTTGACAAATTCTCTCCAAACGGCCCTCCTCTTGTGCCAGCAGCAAGAGCCCCAGATAGCTCCCAGGCCAAAGAGAATGAGCCTGAGCGAGTGGCAGATGCTGGGGGGAGATCCGTCATGTCTGTCCCCCATGGCAGGCTGTGGTCCCAGTCTGACCCAGTCAGTCTCAGGCTTGATCCACATTTACTCTTATTCATTCCCTTTCCCTTTGACTCCCAGGCCGTCCATCCTGGCCATAGCCTGTAATCTTGAAGACTTGCTCTCTGTAAATGCATTCATAAATTCCTTTTGTGCCTCACAGTGGCTGCTCTGATTGTCTCTGTGTTATTTTTACATTTCTTTTATTTACCATGGTATTAACAGTGTACTACAGAGAGAAAAATTCTAAGCAATCAAAGAATGGGGTTGTGTGTGTATATGGTATTATTCTTGACTGTGACACTAGGGGGAGTCTACTCCACAGGTTCTGTTTCACAATGAGAGCCCGAATGAAAACACTTCTGCCTCTAGTCTCATCTCTGTGTTCTCCCTGTGTTTATGTGTGGCACAGTTAAGACAGTGAGGCTCTCTTACTGGGGGGTTAATACCTGTGAATTACATTAACCACAGGAAGCACATTAAGTGACTCTTCCTCTGTGGTGTAGTTGTTCCTCTGTGGTGTAGCTGTTCCCTTGTGACAGGGCTGTTCCTGTGTGGTGTGGCTGCTCCTCTGTGGTATGGCTGTTCCCCTGTGGTGTGGCTCTTCCTATGTAGTGTGCCTGTTCCTCTATCATGTGGCTGTTCCCCTGTGGTGTGGCTGTTCTTCTGTGACGTGGCTGTTCATCTGGTCATGTCTCAGCCTCAGGTTGAGCAGCTCAGGTTTGGCCAAACCACTTTGTTAGCATGTCTGTGTTATACACGCAGAGGACTGGGATGGGAGTTGTTGCTAAGGTGTTTTTACTTAATTTTGGTTTTGCTTAATTTTTGGGTTAATTTGCTCTGTAACAGATATAGGTCTATGCAGTAATAACCCTGAGTGGGCCTGTGGAAGGGAACATGCCATTAAGGCAGTCTGTCAGAGTGAAAAGGCTCCTCCTCTTCCTGTGATTAACAGTTCACACACCTCTTGCCGACTGAGGGCCTGATGATCAGTAGAAGGTTACTAAGTGTGTTCCTTTAGGTGGGCGTGTCTGTCAGAGTCACTTTACCTCTCAGTGTTTGATGTGGTGACTTCACCACACATACTACACTCTCCACCAAATGTTAGGACACCAAATGCCACCATGGCGAAAAGACAGTTGATTTGGAGGATGAGTGACAGCCTCACTCACCTGGGCAGACATGGCTGCTGTGTGAGGGGAATTATGGGTAACTGGGCATTTCAAATATGGGATAAAATGAGGAATGAATGAATGATGATATTAAAATAAAATCTTAACCAACCAGACCAAGCAAAGTATGGAGCCAGAGCTGGGTTATGTAGCAACAGTCTGCACTCTCTGAAACTGTCAATGAGATGAGCAGGAAGATTCCTTGTTAAAAATTTGTGTTGAATTGTATATAATTTGCTTGTGCAAATTCACTTCTCTGTCAAACAGTGCCTGGGGGTTGGGACTGCTGACTGGATTTTCAGATGTGAGAGAAAAAGAACAGTATGAAGACAGGGACTGGGAGACAGGAAAAGAAAAAATCCACTGACTTAAAAGCTTCAGAGGGATCAGTAGTTGTAGGCCAGAGGGTGCATATTAAAAAATGTGTGTGTGTGTGTGTGTGTGTACGTGTGTGTATGTAGTGTGTTTTTGGGCTGGTGAAAACCTCTCATAAAACAGTCATGAGATGAGTCATAAAACATTTATCTCTTGATTGGGCTGTTAAATATTCTGTTACGAAAAAGCCGGTATATAGTCCTCTAAATGTACACCAATGGCTTTTCCCTCTTCTCTTAAACTCTAGCACTGGCTCCACTTGCTTCTGTTTATCCAGACTGGTGTGAAGACACTCTGAGTGTGAAGACTGGTGTGAAGACACTCTGAGTGTGGTATTGTCAGAAAGTATCTCGACAATCACCGTTGGGTTTTTACATTGACGAAAGTCCTGCACCCCACACAGTGCCAGAGCAGGCAAGGGATTTGAGTACATCAGATTTGAGCACAGCGCATCTCAGTACATCAGATTTGAGCACAGCGCATCTCAGTACATCAGATTTGAGCACAGCGCATCTCTGTACAGCAAATTTGAATACAGTGCACCTCAGTACAGCAGATTTGAGTACATCCTCTTCAGACGGCCGTGCCGCTTGGTAAAACACGCTGTCTGCTTTGCTGTAGAACCATCTCATGAGACACAACAGGATGCGGGGGGGGGGAGGGTCTCTAGTAGACCATCCACTGTGGGGGTGTCAGGAGGGATTCCAAAATGCCTTGCGGGGACATTGTTGCTAATTGTTTCCCTTTTAAGAGAACGAAAAGAACAGGTCTCAGTTCAGAGGGCCCCTGGAATGTGATTGAGCTGTCATAAGCAGCATGCTCAATGTCATTCTAGAAATGCCTCGTAGATTCCTGGGCTCCAAATGCTGTGCTACCGTTAAATATACATTTCCTCATCATTGGGCTCATTGCTTGCCGCTCCTGCCTTAAGCCTGTTCTACTGAGTGGAGGATCAAGGGTGGATAATCCATTAATACAAGCCCCAGGTAAACATGACTGCGATGCTTCTCTACCCAGTTACACAACACAACTCTGCAATAACCCTGTTGTAAGACAGATGCTATTGTTCATGGCTTTTACTCTTCATGATGAGTCATTTCTTCTAAATATTAATGTGCAGAGAGTTTTTGCTCTCCTTTCTTTCTCACCCTGTTAATAAATTTGAACCCAAACTCTTCTCTCAGTAATGTGCACTGTCTGAACCCAAACTCTTCTCTCAGTAATATGTACTGTCTGAACCCAAACTCTTCTCTCAGTAATGTGTACTGTCTGAACCCAAACTCTTCTCTCAGTAATGTGTACTGTCTGAACCCAAACTTCTCTCAGTAATGTGTACTGTCTGAACCCAAACTCTTCTCTCAGTAATGTGTACTGTCTGAACCCAAACTTCTCTCAGTAATGTGTACTGTCTGAACCCAAACTTCTCTCAGTAATGTGTACTGTCTAAACCCAAACTCTTCTCTCAGTAATGTGTACTGTCTAAACCCAAACTCTTCTCTCAGTAATGTGTACTGTCTGATCCCTGCAGCTCACAGCTTTGCTTTGTCTTCAGAAAGTTAATATTGCCACAGCATTTTGATATGAAGGTGGGAGAAAAATCTATTCCGGACAAATTTATCTTTTTTTTATGTATTATAGCATGTACAAAAGTCTTCATCAAACAGGATTACGGGGATAGGATTGGGCTCCTTGGCTTTGACTTGAGGGATTACAGTAATTCTCTTATGGCACTCTGGCCAATGAAAAAGTTCAGAGTGTATCTGAAGGGCTCTGGTCCCTGTGCCACTCTAGAGCTTCCTCCAAAGAGTTCATGTGTCTGAGAGATTTGAGTATGGCTGGAATAAAACTTAGAGAGGAAAACGAAAAAAGAAATAAGGTAAATCCTGCCATGACAGAGGTAAATCTTGACTTTTCTCCATATCCTTGATTATCAAATGCTCAACTTTACATGACAAAACACTTTCAGTTTAGTGCCATAACAGGGAACTATATTTCGCTACAACTAACAATAACTGAGGATAAAAAAGTTACTATGTTCACAGTACGTGTAGATTTGGGCCAAGTTCACTTGCTCTTTTTAAAAATAAGAAGGGTTCCTAAAACACTGATCAAACTGAACATACAGAAACTGAACATACAGAAATACAGTGCTGTCCAGAATATATCTCTTCGATATGCATGCATGGTCTGACCAATCAGAGGGCCTTGACATTTGGTGCTGAGTTGGTGTGAGGTGGTTATGTGAGATGGTAGTCTGAGATGGTAGTGGTTTGGTAGAGGTGGCGTGAGATTATAGTGGAAGTATTGGTGTGAGGTGGTAATATGAGACGGTAGTGTGAGGTGGTATTGTGAGATGGTAGTGGTTTGGTAGAGGTGGCGTGAGATTATAGTGGAAGTATTGGTGTGAGGTGGTAATATGAGACGGTAGTGTGAGGTGGTATTGTGAGATGGTAGTGGTTTGGTAGAGGTGGCGTGAGATTATAGTGGAAGTATTGGTGTGAGGTGGTAATATGAGACGGTAGTGTGAGGTGGTATTGTGAGATGGTAGTGGTTTGGTAGAGGTGGTGTGAGATTATAGTGGAAGTATTGGTGTGAGGTGGTGATATGAGACGGTAGTGTGAGGTGGTATTGTGAGATGGTAGTGGTTTGGTAGAGGTGGTGTGAGATTATAGTGGAAGTATTGGTGTGAGGTGGTGATATGAGACGGTAGTGTGAGGTGGTAGTGTGACATGGTTATGTGAGATGGTAGTGTGAGATGGTAGTGGTTTGGTAGAGGTGGTGTGAGATGGTAATGTGAGCGTTGGTGTGAGTTGTAGTCATCAGTAGAGAGGAATGCAGGAATGAGAGACTGGTGTTGTCTGTCGGCCCAGGGGACAGAACTCTCTGACACCCAACAGAAAAGAGATAATTAGAGATAATTAGCCCTCTTAATTCATTGTGCTCAAAGCAGGCGGAAATACCACTCATAATCTTTGAACTAATACAATTCTCTTGACATGATGTTTGCACCGTTTGAACATTCAGTTAGACACATAGTGTTCTGTCTTCTGTCTCTACCTTTACAAGTCTTCAGAGTCACTTCCAATAGCCCTGACTCATATCACCCTCTTCACTCACAGCATTCATCCGTCCCCATGACCCTTCCGTGGTCCCGTCACTGTCACACTCTAACAGGGGCAAGCTGGGGATGGAGAGCAGAAGGTTTGGATGCCAAAGATGTGAGAGGGGCCTACGGACTCCGTTAATAACAATCAGTGGGATTGTCCTAGGTCAGATTACACGAGTCTCTGCTTTTACAAACTCTACACCCACGACTAATACTCAAGAGCAAACAGCCAGGGCCGCAACTGAAGCACTAATGAGGCTTTGAAGACAGAAGCTGATCATCTGGCTGGAGGAGTATTTGGAACCTGTCTGATGCCTGCTTTAATTACAGTTTTGGCTCCTGTCCGCTCTCTCTTTACATTTACACCTATTTGTCTCTCTCTCTCTCTCCCTCTCTCTCTCTCTCTCTCTCTCTCTCTCTCTCTCTCTTTCATCCTCAGATGATGCTTGGTGGTAGCGAGGACCGGGCACAGTAGAGAGAAAGTAGCAGAAGGCAGTTCAGACATTAATCATACTGGCTCCAGACGGTGACTTCAGTGACTGTTGTATAAACACGCAGGTTTGTCCAAAAAGGCACGTTTCCTGTTTGAAATGTCTGCCGGAGAATAAACAGGTAATCAGTCTGTGCACATGTGACACTAATTGGCACGACCTGCCCTCCGGTCTCAGCCGCACGGTCAGGGGGGACCTGCTAACACTAGTGACTTCATAAGCTTTCATTAGGAAAAACCTACCAGGCACCCAGAGCATAGCAAAGATACTGCCAACTACTGACGACACACACTCACTCTCTCACACACACACACACACACACACACACAATCACACACGTATGTGCATGCACACAAACACACACACACACACACACACACACACACGTGCAAACACACACCCACATTCACACACACACACATACACTCATAGAAACAGTGAATATACAAATACTTTTACAGTCGGCCCACTGTTCTGCCAGGGATTCCCCACCTTTCATAATTAAGGCAGGGGAGTGAAGCAACATTCCACAGCTACAACTAATCTCAGCTCACTGTTCAGCAATGAAGGGTTTAATATGACATGCAAAGGGAAAAGCGAGTGCATGTTTGTACATAGGAGTGTGTGTGTGTGTGTGTGTGTGTGTGATGTGTAACATCCTGATCTTTCATTAGAAACACTCTAACCCTATCAGCTCTTACAAAAACATGTTTGGTTCATTGTATGTGTGTATTTTAATATGCACATGTTCATGTTGAACAGAGTACATAGGTAGACACAGTGAGGGCTGCACTGAACTAAAACAGCTTTGGTTTACCCACTCCTCCACCTCGGGCTTGGCATGCTGTCAGGAGACTGTTTCACAGCAGTTATGGGATGGAAGATTTAAGGATCAGATGGCACCTCCAGTGAGTCTCAGAGTCCTGGCTTTCAAAGAGGTGCCATGGTTCTGTGGAGGGAGGGAGCAGGGCAGGCGTTTTCTGCTCCTCTCCTCTCATACCCACCTCCTCACAGAACATGGAAACCAGCCCAGATGAAGGTAATGTTTTGGTAGCTTTTGGATTTTCCATGACAAACCCCAACACTTTACCCCTCGACATCACACAAGGCATTTTATACCCACAGAAGCAGCAGTCTTCCAGCATCAGGTAAAGGATGCTGGGCTGGTGACAGCCACACACTGTGACCCCTCCCACAAACTGTCACCTCTGTCACAAACCATCAACTCCTTCAGTAACCGTCACCTCTGTCACTAACTGTCACTTCTATCACAAACTGTCATCTCTGTAAAAAGATCCTTGTCCAGTGCATGGCGCTCTTTGATTGGCAGGGAGAATTAAGGAGTCTGACAGGAGGATCCAGGGTGAAACTGAGTGGAATTCTTTTTTGCACTTCACATTTACAAAAAAGAGACAGTGACTGGTTGGGTCAATCACAGAGACACTGCTGTGTATCACAGAGGTACTATCTGCAAAGAGACACTGTATATTTATATACATTATGTTTGGTAATGTGATTAGACAAGAGATATCCAACTAGTGCTGATATATACAGTGGCACAGTACTGGGGCATTTTACTATCCATTTCACTTGACTTTAAAGGTGTGCAGATATAACCACTGACAGCACAAAACAGAGGAGGATGGGGGGAGGAAAGGAGGCCTAATTTGTCAGTGCAATTCTTCAGGTGTCCTGGGATCACATCAGCAGACCTTCATGAATTAGAGAGAAATGCAACCCTCAGCCCACTGAAGAATAATGAGCCGAGCACAGTCTGGAGTTTTATGGGTCCATCTGGACGACTTAAGGGGAGCTATGTGTAATAAGCAGTTATAATGGACTTGTCGCTGGTTTAGATCGTTACGGCGATGAAACCCTGCTTAGCCTGGTGCAGGACCCAGAATTCACATCACCTGGTGACATTTTCAAGGAGTTGTGAGACAGATTGGAAGGACTGTGACAGATAGAATAACAAACTTCACAATTGGAGGATGGCGCCAAGCATTTCATTGTGCCACTGAGTGAAGAACAAAGAGATACTAAAGACCCCTTATAGCTCTTTTCCACTAGGACGGTGCTGGTGCTGGTGCTGGTGCCCGTGTCGGTGCCGGTGCCGGTGTGGAGCCAGTGCTGCCTTGGTGCCTTTTGAGAACCGGCCCGCATTTCCACAGGTTTGGGAACCAAACGCTACGTAGTGAAAGTTTGGGTAATTTCCTTGGGGAAAAAATAATGTTGGACAGAACGCATCTGCTTGCTTTTTATAAATTTACTTTTACGCTAGGCTTCCACACAGCGAAACACCTCACAAATTTTGCCCTATAACTTTTTGCTCTGGGGGCAAAATTCATGAAAATAGTAAGTCTGTCACCTAGCTCAGAAGTTAAAACGAGTGTTTAAATGAAGGTCTGCAGTGGTCTATTTGCACCAGCCAGAGCCGAGAGAGAGAATGTTTTTTTCTACCACTCTGGGTCCGACTACATTCAAGTAACATGTAAACAACAGCCTGTGTTGATGTAGACACAAATTGTTGCTCATGCATCTTTTAATCATATACATAATTTTCATGCTACAAATACCTTTTAGCCTAACCTTGGTCAGACTTTTTTTGTTACTCCCGCCTCTCTAGAGAACGTCATGTACCAAACACATCAAATGCTGAACTGATTGGTTCTCGCATGGTTTTTATTTGCATAGCCTCTGACGTCAGCGGTTCCAACTTTTAGGACCAGCAATTCTGCGGTGCCGTGCCAGTGCCAGCTTTTTGGCACCGGCACCAGTATTTTGTCAGTGGAAAAGCGTGGGCACGGTGCTCAATTAGGCACCGGCACCGCGGCAGTGGAAAAGGGGTATTAGAGAGAGACAGAGGAGCCAGGAAACACCCTCTGCCCTGAAAAATACCTTAGCAAAATTCAGCCTGATGCAAATAGCTCTCGTCTGCCAGGCAGAAGACAGCTGCTGTGACAGACAGAGCTTGGTATACTGCAGTTCCAGTCATCCTTCACAGACGGTACCCAGGATGTGTAAAGAGGCGGGGACATGATCTTCTCCCACCAACCAGCTCCTAACGGCCAGTGCAACACAATACCTCTTGGATGTCTTGTTGTAAGAGAGAGATCAAGGCAGCGAGCAGTCACAGGTAAGAGAGAGATCAAGGCAGCGAGCAGTCACAGGTAAGAGAGAGATCAAGGCAGTGAGCAGGCACAGGTAAGGGAGAGATCAAGGCAGTGAGCAGGCACAGGTAAGGGAGAGAGGTAAAAGGTTAACATGAATGTGCAGAGAGTCATGACCACAATGAGAACTGTGATTTATTATGTGATTTGCATCACACTAAAAAAACAGAATACTTGTACTGAAAGTCTTAAAGTTCACACAAAAGTCGCTGGAAACCATCCATGGAGAGCAAGAAACAGCGGAGCAACAAACAGTCAGATCAAAACTCATCAGAACCAGACACGCCATCAAAGCAACAATCAACACATTAATATTTCTACATATTTCATATTTTAGCTATGCAATTCAATGGAAACCTGATGATAAATGTATATGATAAAAAGTAGCAAACTTTATCTGTTCTTTAGCAGCGCTTTGGTCAGCTAATGTGATCCTTAAGGACCTATTTTTGTTGAAGAAACTGAATAAACAACAAAATGATAATTTGTCTCAAATCACCATGTCTTGATAAAGAGCCTTGTTTATGGAACTATTGTATAAAAGCAGTATAACACTGGATGCCAGGCTTCTATAGCTGTTATATTATTATCACCGTGCTCTGTTGTCAGATATTACTTATCACGTGTGTGTGTGTGTGTGTATAGTTTGTATAGATCAGTGTTTTTGTGTTTGTGGGAAGGAGGTGAAAGAGAGAAACAGAGAGAGAGAGGGAGAATGTCTTATTCCAGAGCGGAGTGTTTTTCATGACGCAGGACTCTGTCTCTGGTGCTGTGAAAGGCCTGATCAGCCGTGGGTGTGTGAATGCTGCCTGAGTGGAGAACAATAGGAACGGTGTCACAGTGTGGATCCCTCAGGGTGACTGCTCTGTGAGTGATGAATTAAAGGACACATATACTGCACTGGCAAACCGGCTGCTTGGGACTTTAATCCGCGCCGGCCAAAACAGTCCGCTCCACATAAGGACTCTTTTCATACAACTGTGGGGCCCAGGGTTCTCTGGGAACAGGAGCACAAGGACAAACTACACCCCCAAAAACACCCTCACCCGCCAAACCTTTAACCATCCCCCTGGCACTCCTTTGTGCAGCTTTTCCACTTTGATTTCATGTTTGCCCATCTAACTGCTCTGAGAGGGGCTGTCCCAAGACATTCCATAGAGCTAAACAGGGCAACCCCTCCGTATTCACACACACACACACACACATACACACTTGCTCTGTCAGACCTTAATGGAGTCTGAATGAGGTGGGTGACTGGTATGGCTATATCCAAATCCATGTGAAGAGAGGCCATGTTCTGCAGGTGCTGTGTAGAACTGTGACAGAGTGAGACTCTGTTTGGACTGACTGCTGTGGTCTTCACTCAGAGGAAGAGCAGGACTTTATGTTAAGCGTCTGAGATGCACTTCACACTCCAGTTATTTTTAGTAAACTTATAGGCCATGAGTGGAAGACAGTAAAACAGAGGAAAACACAGCACATTTGGGACATGTATCATTTTATCGACCTGTCCCTTTTGAACACCACCACAGGGGGATAAACCACCCCTGTGCTCTCTCTCTCTTTCTCTCTCTCTCTCTCTCTCTCACACACACACCCACATACACACACATTGAACCTCAGCTTGTTTCTGTCAGCTGGTGCTGAGGTGTTTCCCTGGGGAGTCAGGGAGGTGCAGGGTGTTAGAGGAGCCACTACGGCCTTATGGACTCCCTGCTGAGAGCACCTCCTTAAAGCAGACAATGGGCCACATTTACCCAGCCTGACCTCCATGACCTCATACCTCTCTGCCCTCCTCCGAGGCTGGCTGGTCCTTTCAGTCTGCCATTCACAGATCACAAAAACCTCCATCTGCAACTTCTCTTCACTGCCTCCACTCACCGTGTCCATTCACTCTGTCTACTCACTGCCTCCACTCACCATGTCCATTCACTCTGTCTACTCACTGCCTCCACTCACCGTGTCCATTCACTCTGTCTACTCACTGCCTCCACTCACCATGTACATTCACTCTGTCTACTCACTGCCTCCACTCACCATGTCCATTCACTCTGTCTACTCACTGCCTCCACTCACCATGTACATTCACTCTGTCTACTCACTGCCTCCACTCACCATGTCCATTCAGTCTGTCTACTCACTGCCTCCGCTCACCGTGTCCATTCACTCTGTCTACTCACTGCCTCCACTCACCATGTCCATTCAGTCTGTCTACTCACTGCCTCCGCGCACTGTGTCCATTCACTCTGTCTACTCACTGCCTCCACTCACCGTGTCCATTCACTCTGTCTACTCACTGCCTCCGCGCACTGTGTCCATTCACTCTGTCTACTCACTGCCTCCACGCACTGTGTCCATTCACTCTGTCTACTCACTGCCTCCACTCACCGTGTCCATTCACTCTGTCTACTCACTGCCTCCGCGCACTGTGTCCATTCACTCTGTCTACTCACTGCCTCCACTCACTATGTCCACACACACAGTGTCCACTTACTGCCTCCACTCACTGTGTCCACACACTCACTCACATGTGTTCTCTCAGGAACATTGCCATGTATCTAATGTATCATTAGGGTTTGGCCTAAGGTACCAGAAACAACCACACAGACATGTATATTCTCCTCATTCTTTCTGTTTCATCAGCTGTTATCTCTTTTCTTTTCTTTTCTTTTCTTTTCTTTTCTTTTCTTTTCTCTAATTCACTCTTGCTTCAAGCACTCCTCACTCTTTCATTCTCACTTCCTTTCCCCTCTTTCTGTAACATTTTGTTTATTCCTGTTCTCTTTCTTCCTCACTCTTTCACTCCTTTGGTTTTCAGACCCCCTCCCCCCTTTTCTCTTGTGGAGGCTGTCTTTTGTGTTTCTTGTGGGTGGGGGCAGTGGTGGACTTTGGTTTATGTGTGTATCCTTTTGCAGACCCCTGCTGTGAAGAAGAACACTCCTTTCATCCATTTTTGCATTCCAATGCCTCCCATACTCCCTCTGAAAACCCTGTTAAACGAGAAGAAAATAGAGAGAAAGAAATGAGTGAGTGATAGACGTCTCTGTTCTGGGGCTTTAGCACTCTTTCTCATGGTTTCCAAAAAAGTCTTATGGTTTCTATTTGTTTGCATCTTTCCAGTTGAAATGAAACAGTATTTGTGTGTTGCTGTATTTTGGAAGCTAACCTCTCTCACACAAGCACAATCTGACACAATCATGAAATGATATCAAGAGAGCAATTACACTCCCACTGGTTTCTAATCTCTCAACAGTTCATTTGGCATTGTATTTGTGACGGAAAGATGATAGACCAACACTGAAATAACCCTGGTGTCCAATCTCAGTAATGAGTGCATGAACAGGGCATCCACACTTTCAGTCAATATCATACCGTCATACTCATTACTCAAGTGTTGGCTGCATGAAATGAGGCTGTGTGTGTGTGTGTGTGTGTGTGTGTGTGTGTGTGTGTGTGTGTGTGTGTGTGTGTGTGAAACAGAGCACAAGAAACTCAGAACCTACTTCAACCACATTTGGTGTGTATGATTACAGAGGCTCTTGCAGCTTGTTTGTGGAGCACTGTGTGAACAAATCTTTCATGTCTCACAAAAGTCTCTGGTGATATTTCTTATGCAAATCATTAAGACTCATGGAGAACAAAGGATTTGTTACAACACATCTTTTTCTCCATGCCATATGAGTGAATGAACATACTGGAAATGGTGCTTTATTCTGAATTACAGGGTCAACATTTTCAGCCCAAATTAATTTGAAAAAGTAGTACTATGGGTATTAACAAAGGTAGATGAATGAATGAGAAATGCAGTAAGTCTCCGGGCCCTGCAGCTGGTGTTCCCACAGTACTGACCCTCTCACACTGTGTGTGTCTGAAGAGAAGCTATGTAGCATCACTTCTCTATTATGCCACAACACAGTGACTGTCCATCCCTTTGGGCTCTGATAAAAACCTGTTTTATTTATTCCACTTGTGGAATCTTGACAAACATTGTATTAATTGTGCTCCGACAAATCTGTCTAGTTATTCAACATTTGTCTCCATGTTACAAATCAGAATGGTCTCTACCACAGTTCGCATCACTGTAATCCATATTACTATAATCCACATTACCGTAATCCACATTACTGTGGTCCACATTAATCCAAATTAATACAGGCCATGTTACTACAAACTACGTCACTGTAGTTTACATTACTGTAATCCACATTAATGCTGTCCACTTTACAGTGATGTGGTGAACACCTGTGCCCTGTTAACGTTATTTCAGAATGTGACCACAGGGTCAGTAAATGAAGGAATTCTGTTTGAGCAGGTTGACAGTACAAGGGTAACAGGATTAAGATTCCTCAAACTTGCTTTGACAGAATGGTGGACTGGACTCTATCTAGAGGGAATAACACTTAAATATATGATAAAGAGCATCCTCCTAGGTTACCGCTCAGTACAACACACCATTATGACAAACCCTGTACCACTGTTAATATTACCCCACCATTATGACAAACCCTGAACCACTGTTAATATTACTCCACCATTATCACAAACCCTGTACCACTGTTAATATTACCCCACCATTATCACAAACCTGAAACACTCTTAATTACCCCACCATTATCACAAAACCCTGTCCCACTGTTAATATTTACCCCACCATTATCAAAACCCTGTACACTGTTAATCATTACGCCCCAATATCACAACCCCTGTACCATGTTAATATGCACCCCACCTTAATCACAAACCATGTACCACGTTAATATACCCCACCATCTATCACAAACCCTGTACCACTGTTAATATTACCCCACCATTATCACAAACCCTGTACCACTGTTAATATTACCCCACCATTATCACAAACCCTGTACCACTGTTAATATTACCCCACCATTATGACAAACCCTGAAACACTCTTAATATTACCACACCATTATGACAAACCCTGAAACACTCTTAATATTACCACATTATCACAAACCCTGTACCACTGTTAATATTACTCCACCATTATCACAAACCCTGTACCACTGTTAATATTACCCCACCATTATCACAAACCCTGTACCACTGTTAATATTACCCCACCATTATCACAAACCCTGAGACACTCTTAATATTACTCCACCATTATCACGAACCCTGTTCCACTGTTAATATTACCCCACCATTATCACAAACCCTGTACCACTGTTAATATTACCCCACCATTATCACAAACCCTGTACCACTGTTAATATTACCCCACCATTATCACAAACCCTGTACCACTGTTAATATTACTCCACCATTATCACAAACCCTGTACCACTGTTAATATTACCCCACCATTATCACAAACCCTGTACCACTGTTAATATTACTCCACCATTATCACAAACCCTGTACCACTGTTAATATTACCCCACCATTATCACAAACCCTGAGACACTCTTAATATTACCCCACCATTATCACAAACCCTGTACCACTGTTAATATTACCCCACCATTATCACAAACCCTGTACCACTGTTAATATTACTCCACCATTATCACAAACCCTGTACCACTGTTAATATTACCCCACCATTATCACAAACCCTGAACCACTGTTAATATTACCCCACCATTATCACAAACCCTGAGACACTCTTAATATTACTCCACCATTATCACGAACCCTGTTCCACTGTTAATATTACCCCACCATTATCACAAACCCTGTACCACTGTTAATATTACCCCACCATTATCACAAACCCTGTACCACTGTTAATATTACTCCACCATTATCACAAACCCTGTACCACTGTTAATATTACCCCACCATTATCACAAACCCTGTACCACTGTTAATATTACCCCACCATTATCACAAACCCTGAGACACTCTTAATATTACTCCACCATTATCACGAACCCTGTTCCACTGTTAATATTACCCCACCATTATCACAAACCCTGTACCACTGTTAATATTACCCCACCATTATCACAAACCCTGTACCACTGTTAATATTACCCCACCATTATCACAAACCCTGTACCACTCTTAATATTACCCCACCATTATCACAAACCCTGTACCACTGTTAATATTACCCCACCATTATCACAAACCCTGTACCACTGTTAATATTACCCCACCATTATGACAAACCCTGAAACACTCTTAATATTACCACACCATTATGACAAACCCTGAAACACTCTTAATATTACCACATTATCACAAACCCTGTACCACTGTTAATATTACCACACCAAGGTTTTTAACTGAATCTCTGTTAATATCTCTACCATTAAGTTAAAGCACAGAGGCATGGTGTTTGTTGTCTACTGTCTGTTGAGTCCAAACCTGGTTCTCTCTTGGCTCCAGTTACAAAATAGTAAAGGCCGAAGAAATCATTAAATGACATTTGATACTTATATTACTGCATGTGAAATGCTTCTACTGCGAGTTCAAAGTTCAAAAGTGTTGGCAAGCAGTGACTTAGTGTTCACCACATTTAAATGAATATCCCTAATTTCATCACCTCTCTGTCCAATTCCATTAATGCAAATGAAACTGACAGTGAAACCACCAAAGCAAAAAATTACTTCTTTCTAACATGTATGCATGACAAATATTTATATGCAGTGAGAAAACAGAATATGGTTTTCCAAAAAATGCAATGATAATTAATGTAACTGGAACACAAAGGCAATTAACTAAACAAAAATGAAGAGAATGGGCAGGATAGTTTGATACATGAATGATCCTGAGTATGGCCTTCGGGCTTTTAGTTTTGCCTCCACACCAGTATAAATTAGGACAGATCCTGCACACTGAACTAAAAAAGTTAACCAAACATTCATTTATGACAATAAACTTCAAACATATTCAATTAAGACAATGAAATACAAACACAACTCACACTGGAGAAGAAGAGAAAGACCAAATAGGGGGGAAAAAAGAACTACAATATTCAGCCACAGCAAAGTGAGAGCAAAGCATTTCTGTAAAGAGCATCCATAGGAAATGTTTAATGCTTGCATGTAATAGGACCACTCAGCTGAGCAAAGATGCCCCAAATATTGGTGGAGGGGAAGGAAGAAGGGCGTGCCAATGCTCACCCTGCAGAAGGTCCTCCTGTGTTTGGACAGAGGAAACATCTTCATCATGTGAATGAGAACTGACAGTCTTTTCTCCTCGACACTGATGCTGTGGGCCGCACACAATGGCCAATGAGGAGAACATATATCATCAGGAGCTGCAACACAATGGCCCAGCCGCTACAGCCTGAAAAGAATTCCTGCATTTCCATACTTCTGCACAGCCTTCCAGTCCAGTCACTCCCTCCCCTTCGAATGGACCTCCCATACCCGAATCCCCCCCCCCCCCCCCCCCCACATCCCCTCCTTCCGAAAGCCATGGAATTCCTCTCTTTCCACACATACAAGATTTGTTGCTGGTTGATTCTGAACGATTGCCTGTAATGACAAACCCTGGCTTCTTTAGATGAGAGCCAATGAGAGGGAAAATGTCGTGAGTCCCCCTGATTGTTAAACATCTTCACTAAATGAAAGCTCATCCTCGCAGTGCGTCCCCTCCCCAGGCCTTTTGTGGTGCTAATGCACATTAGAGTTTGGCTGGCTGCCTACTTTGACCACTGCTGAGATGGTTGGGCTACAGCTGGGCTACACCTCTATGCCACTGCTAACCATCTCACAAATCCCCCCATTCTCATCAGAGAGAGCTCTGAACACACATTTATACACATGCATTTACACACACACACATTTATACACATGCATTTATACACACACATTTATACACACACGTTTATGCACACGCATGTATACATGCAAATTTACGTACACACCTTTATAAACACAGATTTATACACACATTTATACACACGCATTCATACACATGCATTTGTACACACACATTTATATACATGTGGTTATACACACACATTTATACTCACACTTTATATACACACTCATTTATACAAATGCATTTATACACACGTGTTCATACACACACATTTATACACACACTAATACACGTACATATATACACATGCGTTTATACACACACATTTACACATGTGTTTAAACACATACATTTATACACAAACATTTATACGCACACTTTCATACACATGCATTGATACACTTGCATTTAAACACACACACATATACACGTGTTTATACACACACACACAACTATATACACACATACATACACATGCATGTATACACACATTTAAACACATGCATCTATAAACATACACATGTATATACACATCTATATACATATTGTGTGTATTTGTTTATATGCATGAGTTTAAAAAGTTCCATAGCCATATATGTATGTATCTACATACACAAACACTTTTCTATTCGCATTAATTTGTACTTAGGTTTACATATAACACACAAAGACAGGCAAATTGAACACAAATGCACACACACACACACACACACACACTCATCCATGCTTGTTTAGGTGTTCTCATATCCAACACACATAGATCCACCCTCCATGAAGACAGACAGAAACATTTAGAGCTTTTTAGCTTAAGCTCCGTGGAATCCTGGCTCTGTCCTGGCAGTCTGAGAGCACTCTGACAACACAAACAGACAACACAAAACCAGGAGGCAACACAAACCCAGTAAACAACACAAAACCAACAGACAACACAATCCCAACAGAAAACACATACCTAACAGACAACACAAACTCAACAGACAACACAAAACCAACAGACAACATACACCAAACAAACAACATAGACCCGACAGACAACACAAACCCAACAGGCAACACAAACCCAACAGGCAACACAAACCCAACAGACAACACAAACCCAACAGACAACATACACCAAACAAACAACATAGACCCGACAGACAACACAAACCCAACAGGCAACACAGACCCAACAGATAACACAAAACCCAACAGACAACACAAAACCAGGGGACAACACAAAACAGACAACACAAACCCAACAGGCAACACAAACCCAACAGACAACACAAACCCAGCAGGCAACACAAACCCAACAGAACACACAAACCTAACAGTGACCCCCCAACCATGGAAAATCTCAATTTCTCCCACAGCTCAATGGATTTCTTACACACACACAGACAACACACACACAAACATGGCAGCACTCACACACACATGGACTCATAGAAACAAGGGTATAAGAGCACTGCAGGGATATACTGCATGTGTTAAAGGTCTTCTTCAGAGATCCCAACTGACCAGTCATGCACGCTCTGTCCTCTGTACTTAAGGAAAGAGCTGGAATGTTTTGTTTTTTTTTTTGGACAAAAGCCTCGGAGAATAAAAGAGGCATTAAGACTAGACATTCTTCTTCTTCTTCTTCTTCTTCTTCTTCTTCTTCTTCTTCTTGTGGGGAGTGCAGAATAGTGGAGCAAATCACGCCCACATTGCCTGTAAAACATCCATTCATTTGACTAAACACAGTTAAATTCACAAGGCAACAGACAAAAGACCCTCTTTTTAGTTTTGCCTCACCAAAAAAACACACAAGCAAAGCCAAATGCTTCAGAACCATTTTATATGTGGAACAAATTCTGACATCTGCTCTCGTCAGATCATCAGAGCTAATTAAAACTGACACACACTTCATTTCACTGACTGTGTGTAAGGTTAAAAGCACTGGATCTTTTGGAAATGACCTCGCTCACTATGAAATAAAGAACATGCAAAGATGTTGGACCAAAACCAAGCTCTGCCTGCACCGTTTGTCTGTAACACGGGGAAAGAAAAAACTCTCTGGTCTTTCTCAAACACACCTTTTCATATGTACTGACACCCATGATTTGGGATGAAGAAACACACACACACACAGACACACGCACACACACAGACACACGCAGCACGCAGGCACACAGGAACACATGCACGTACGCTTGCACACACACACACACACACACAAATACAAAAAAGAAGAAACAGACTTATATTAATGATGTGTTTATGCAGCAAAAGCAAGTACCAGTGATTAAGTCTGAGTCTCTCAGGCAAGAGTGCATGTTTATATCATGTGATTATGAGAAAAAATCAACTTTTGGTCTTTAATGAGAGAAGTGCAGCCAAAGCCTTGTCTTCAGTTTTGTTTATGTACTCTGTGTGTAGCCTCAGCAGCTGTGTGGAGATCAGAGATACATGGTGACAGACAGGCTGAGTGGATTTTACTTTTGTTTATAAAGGATACACCTTAATACTAATGACCAGCAGTGATATCGAGAGGAGTTCAGGAGCAGTCTGTTTTTAGGTAACCTCAGAGCTCTCTTGCCAAACAGGACTCAACTCAATGCAAAATCCACATGAACTACAGACCCACTGTCACCTAGATCTGAGCCAAAGAACTCATATATATTACCCGCCAATACTTTCCACATAGGGGAACACTCATAACTGTCCTTATAAACCATAGACTCAGTTAAAAAGTTACTTTCTTACATAGTCATCAGGAAATAAGTTGTGAACTTGTAGGTCTGGCTGTAATCCAGACAGAGAAATATGTTATTGTTTTGAGTGCTCAGAAACATTTTATTAAGGTAACTTGAACATGCTGCCACAAAACCATCTACATCTCCTCCACATGTCATTCAGTTCTGCTTGCCCATCCTCAGTGTGGTGTTCAGACAATCATTCACGCAGGCAAAACAGAACTTTAGACAAAAACTATGTGAAGTTTACTGGAGTTAACTGTGGTAATGGTTATACTGGAACAACTCAACACTGCTCTCCCTTGTCCCAACCTGCTGTTCCACTGTCCGGGTGAACCCAAGTCGAACTCCCAAGTCTCCCAAGTCTATACAGTTCCTCTTTTCGTAGCTGTCACTGTCATCACTGCCACTCAAAGCTTTCTTCACATAATCCAATATGGGTAGTAACACCCCACACTGCCTGATACATTCCTTAATAAGGGTGGTGACACCTCGCACTGCCTGATACATTGTTTAATTTTATTTACCAAACAAGGAACCCAAACAGAGACCAGGGGGTGCTTCAGAAAGCAGGTTTAGTGAAAACTCAGAGTTAGTTAACTTAGAGAAAGTAGTAAACCTCCTAATGGAAGAGCCCTATGGCTTTGTTTTGCTAGGAGAATGAAGCCACAGGACTCTTCTATTAGGAGGTTTACGACTTACTCTGAGTTAACTAACTCTGAGTTTTCACTAAACCTGCTTTCTGAAATACCCCCTAGGTGTAACTCATGACTGAACCGACAGTGGAATTAACCAGGGAATTACAGTGGAATTAACTGGTGTATGATTGGCCGACAGAGTGGGTTGGTGAGGACAGAGGTGTGACAACAGTATGTCCTCTCTGTATTTGTCTTTAGGATTCACGGATACACGTTATCATAATACATTCAGTAATGAGTAAACATCCAGATACAATGCACACTTACAATAACAAACCTCATCTTTTATGGGATCCTGAGGTTCTGTTGTGTTTTGTTGTCCATTACACACGGATTGATAGTCACTCTCATATGCACACATACACACACACACACACACACACACACACACACACACACACACACACACACACACAATCATTACCTCAAGGTTACAGCGATGCATTCTTTGAAGGCTGCACAGTTTTCCAGGCCAGTCAATGCGGAAATGGGCCTGTTTAATGGAGATGGATTTTTCCGATTAGCGGTTATCGTACTCAATGACTTCCTGTGACAGGATAAAACCACAGCATGTCAGAAAGACAGATAAAATATTTGAGAAAGAATATGTCACGCTGCCTACAAACACAAATAAGACAAAGAAAAGCAAACACACCCCA